>NC_068449.1:2939909-3044909 GCF_023373465.1 Oncorhynchus keta
TGAGGGACCGTCTTCGGAAGTCGAGACGGTACCCCACACCCCCTTGACAACAAGTCTCCAGCAGCGGGCGAGTCGCAGGGCGATCCAGACGACGACGGTGGAACTCCTTGCAGCATTGAAGGGTCCAACACGTCCTCCACCGGAACCCAGCATCTCTCCTCTGGACCATACCCCTCCCACTCCACGAGGTACTGAAGGCCCGACGCCTCGAATCCAGTATGGAGCGAACGGAGTACGCCGGGGCCCCCTCGATGTCCAGAAGGAGGGGAGGAACCTCCCGCACCTCAGACTCCTGGAGTGGACCAGCCACCACCGGCATGAAGAGACACATGGAACGAGGGGTTAATACGGTAATCGGGTGGAAGTTGTAACCTGTAACAAACCTCATTCCCTCTCCTCAGGACTTTGAATGGCCTCACAAACTGCAGACCCAAACCCCAGATAAATCTCCGGTAGTAATTGGCAAACCCTAAAAATCGCTGCACCGCCTTTACCGTGGTGAGAGTCGGCCAATTACACACGGCTGCAATACGGTCACCCTTCATCTACACCCCTAGGAAGGAGACGGCCTGCTGAAAGAACAGGCATTTCTCGGCCTTGGTGTAAAGGTCATGCTTCAACAGTCGTCCAAGTACCCTGCGTACCAAGGACACATGCTCGGCGCGTGTAGCGGAGTATATCAGAATGTCATCGATATATACCACTACACCCTGCCCGTGCAGGTCCCTGAAAATCTCATCTACAAAGGATTGGAAAACTGATGGGGCATTCATCAACCCATCAAAAGTACTCATAATGCCCTGAGGTGGTCCTAAATGCTGTCTTCCACTGGTCTCCCTCCCGGATATGCACCACGGTATACTCACTCTTGAGATCCAGTTGTGTAGAAGCGCCCCATGCATTGACTCAGTCTCCGTGGCGATAAGAGGTAACTATCTCACCGTGATTTGATTGGGACCTCTATAGTCAATGCACAAGCGTAGACCTCCATCCTTCTTCTTCACAAAAAATAACCTCTGAGGCGGGTGAGGTGGTGTACCCCTGACGCAGGGATTCAGAGACATGTGTATCCATAGCCACCGTTTCCACTTGCGACAGGGGATACAGGTGACTCCTGAAAGGCGCAGCGTCTGCCAGGAGATTTATCGCACAATCCCCCTGTCGATGAGGTGGTGATTGGTAATTTGAGTCGCCCTCTTTTTACAGAAGGCGAGAGCATATTCTGGGGGGATGCGCACGGTGGAGACCTGGTCTGGACTTTCTACCGTGGTAGCACCAATGGAAACCCCTACACACGTCCCCGAGCACTCTCACGACCACCCCGTGAGCGCCCTCTGTGGCCAGGAAATAGTGGGGTTATGATGAGCTAACCAGGGAAGGCCTAGTACCACAGAAAACGCAGGACAGTCAATGAGGAAGAGACTGATTTGTCTCCTCGTAACCCCCCTGTGTCTCCTTTTTTTAAAAACCTTTATTTAACTAGGCAAGTCAGTTAAGAACAAAATCTTATTTTCAATGATGGCCTAGGAACACTGGGTTAACTGCCTTGTTCAGGGGCAGAACGACCTTGTCAACTCGGTGATTCGATCTTGCAACCTTTCGGTTACTAGTCCAATGCTTCCCTGATTAGCCCGGACCCTAATGGTCGACTATCCAGAGCGTGAACAGGGAAAGGTCTAACTACAGGAATAATGGGGATCCCTAAACTAAGGGCTAATGCTCTGTCTATTAAAATTCCCAGCTCCACCTGAATCGACAAGAGCCTTATGCCGGGAATGCGGGATAAAATCAGGGAAACAAACGGGTACAAACAGGTGGTCAACAGAGGACTCTGGATGAGTGTGGTGGTAGGTGTTGGTGTTTCATACTGGAGAGGGAATGCAAAACAACGACGCTGGACAGGAATCAGGTGTATCAAAAAGGCAGTTTATTGGTCAAAGATATCTTGTCCTGCCGTTTATCGTGCACAGACCTAAGGAATGTGACTCTTGTGAGGAGTCAGAATAGTTAGGCTGCTCAGCCAGAGTTTATACACAGAATAATGTAGGTGGAGTCTCGTCGTGTTGATCTTCTGACTGGTCCTGAAGGGTTGGAGGCGGGCCTTGCTCTAGCCAGAGCGGGCCCCCTTGGTGCACAGCAAAGTCCATTGCTCTTGGCACCCGACCAGTAGGGGGGTAGAGTGTGTGTGTACAGTGCTTCATGAAATGTGTGTGTGTCAAAGAAACGTGGATATTGGTCATGGTCTGCTTTAGGCTCAGGTGTTTCCCGTCTTTGCAGAAGTGCATGCAGGGTTCAAGGTCAGCGAGATAGCTTGGCACTTCTAAGCTCGTTAGTGTTGCAGGATGCTCTTTGTAGTTTTACAGGGAGTAATATTTGCGTGATGGCAGCTGTGTGTCCTTCGGATAATCATGTTATTGCACACAGGCTCTAGACTTGACTGAAGACACTGGGCCCAGAGTTATCTGAGGGCATCCGGTTTAACCAGAGCTTTGGTCTGCTAGTAACGCTTTATATTAGATTATTTATATAACATAGGTAAAAATTAAACACCACTAAAAACACCACAATCATGTATTCAATCAATTGTATTCATGGAGTGCCTTTGTTACGACTATGAAACAGAAAGCATTTGTGTTGGAACACAGTAACTTTTATAACAATAAAATGAATAAAATACGCCAACCACCAAGACGTGAGGTCAAATGATGAAAACATTGACACCTGTTGACATATGTTACAGGCCTCGGACTGGGATGTGGTCAGCAGATAATAACCCTGAATTAACAGGGTAAAATGATGAGACGGAGAAACGTTACTAGTGTTCAGTTGTGGGAAATCTCCAAGATGTATTAAAATACTGTTCTCTTTTCTTAATCTTTTTGGTTATCAAAACCAAGTATCCATTACAACTCTATTATTGCATTACATCTCCACATTTCATATTCCAGTATCAACAAAATAAAAAGTCTGAGGTTAAAATACTATCACCACACATCTACACATTCACATTATATATAACTCACTGTACTATCAGTGTCAATTTGGAAAACGCTAGAAATGACTGGAGGCCTGTGCTAAACGGTGCTACAACCATTATATTATAAACTACTAACAGGTAAGCTAAGCTAAGCCAAGCTAAATATGGTTAGCATCAAGCTAGCAAACTGTTAAATGCTATTTTTGTGGAAATATTAACACATTTTATCGTGACATCACATATTTACATATATAACCTGAACTAAACTGAGTCTTTGTTAGAAAATAAAACAAATAGGATCTAAAACTTTGTTGAAAAAAAGTACAGAAAGTTCAGACGCCATCTTGATCCCTTCTCTTACATGTAAACCATTAGCAACCTAGCCAACCTCCATTACTTACAATGGGGAAAATACCAAACAGTTTATCACTCTGTTAAAACTCCCCTCAATTGCCTTCAAACGTGACCAAACTCATGGACTATGTAGTTAACCATGTTACCTCAATATGCTGAGAGTCATATTGCACTTTTGCACATTACGTAACTTGATTAACAGGGTAAAATGATGAGACGGACAAACGTTATTAGTTTTCAGTAGTAGGCATTCTCCAAGATTGAAGAAGAAACCTCTAAGATCTCACAATCTCACTAACGCCCCCCATTGACATCACAGCTCCCCTAGCAGCAGTAATCAGATACATTACTTTAAATGCAAATACCTGGGAGGCCTAGAAAATGATACAAGGGATGGCTCCATCAGAGAACAAATTAAATAAAATATCAAAAATATGACCTGGAGCGGCACGCACGCACATGACCTGGACACACACACACACACACACACACACACACACACACACACACACACACACACACACACACACACACACACACACACACACACACACACTATTATAGCATCTTGTTTACATTTCTCACATTGTAGGTGTCCAGCTGAGGCCCTGGATGGACCATATTGCAATGAGATGGGCACAGGGGTATGTACAGTTGATGTCGGGAGTTTACATACACCTTAGCCAAATACATTTAAACACAGTTTTCACAATTCCTGACATTTAATCCAAGTAAAGATTCCTTGTCTTAGGTCAGTTAAGATCACCACTTTCTTTTAAGAATGTGAATTGTCAGAATAATAGGACAGAGAATGATTTATTTCAGCTTTTATTTCTTTCATCACATTCCTTGTGGGTCATAAGTTTAAATACACTCAATTAGTATTTGGTAGCATTCCCTTTAAATTGTTTAACTTGGGTCAAACGTTTCGGGTAGCCTTCCACAAGCTTCCCACAATACATTTGGTGAATTTTAGAACAATTTTTGTTTCATCAGACCAGAGGACATTTCTCCAAAAATTACGATCTTTGTCTACATGTGCAGTTGCAAACCGTTGTCTGGCTTTTCAAGGGTGGTTTTGGAGCAGTGGCTTCTTCCTTGCCGAGGGCCTTTCAGGTTATGTCGATATTGGACTGGTTTTACTGTGGATAAAGATATTGTTGTACCTGTTTCCTCCAGCTACTTCACAAGGTCCTTTGTTGTTGTTCTGGGATTTGCACTTTTTGTTTTGCACCAATGTACGTTCATCTCTAGAGACAGAACGCATCTCCTTCCTGAGCGGTATGACGGCTGCGTCATCCCACGGTGCTTATACTTGCGTACTATTGTTTGTACAGATGAATGTGGTACCTTCAGGCGTTTGAAACTTGCTCCCAAGGATGAACCAGACTTATGGGGGTCTACAATTTTTATTCTGAGGTCTTGGCTGATTTCATTTGATTTTCCCATGACGTCAAGCAAAGAGGCACTGAGTTTTAAGGTAGGCCTTGAAATACATCCACAGGTACTGTTAGGGTTGCGTCAATTCTAATCTGGTATCAGGATAAATATGACATTGAGTCACCGATTGTATACTATGTATTTTTTATTAGCTAAGCAATAAGTGGTAAATGCAATTTTCGTATATACGGGCTCTCTGTCCCACCTCGCAGGGCAAACAGAGAACTGACTTGTTCCTGACAAAGATATTATAATATACTCTTGACAGAAGTAGTTCCTGCTTCCGAGCCGGCCTGTCAGAGTAGAGACTTGGCGTGGTTTAAACTCACTCAGCCTATCGTTGATTGTTGGCGCACGAGCTGGTCCCAGCCTCCTTGGCGCTTCAGCGGTCAGTCGTTGTAGTTGTGTAGAATATCTATGAGCTCACACACTCAATACAGTTATCTCACACCTGGCTCCTGTTATCTAACGAAAGACCGTTTGTTCTCCCAACACTACGTTCTGAATGTGCCCCCACAACTCATCCAATTGCCTCAAATTATGTCAATTAGCCTATCAGAAGCTTCTAAAGCCATGACATCATCTTCTGGAATTTTCCAAGCTGTTTAAATGCAATATTCAACTTAGTTTATGTAAACTTCTGACCCACTGAAATTGTGATACAGTGAATCATAAGTGAAATAATCTGTCGGTACATTTTTGGGGAAACAAAGTAGATGTCCTAAACAACTTGCCAAAACTATAGTTTGTTAACAAGAAATTTGTGGAGTGGTTGAAAAACGAGTTGTAATGACTCCAACCTAAGTGTATGTAAACTTCTGACTTCAACTGTATGTACAGTCCTTTCTAGTGGGGCGACAAATGAGTTGAACAGGAGAAGAGGATGAGGTTGGTGGTGGAGGAAGAGCAGTGGGGGTGGTGGGTAGAACAGCTGCAGTGACGTTGATCGGTTGCTCTGGCTCATCACTTGTTGACTAAAAGAAAGACAGATTTAGACATTTGTTGGACATTGCCATAGTTCAACAGCTGAAAAGCCTTCATTAACATCCTCCCAGAGATAGAAAGACATCCAGTATTCACTGAAGGCTACTCCTGTATCTACCTTCTACAATACCGTCATCAATGAATGAAGCAGCATACCTATCCACATTTATTATGGTAGGTGTGGTGGTGGTAGGGATGGTAGGTATGATAGGTGTGGGGATGGTGATGGTAGGGATGGTAGGTGTAATGAAGGTAGGTGTGGTGATGGTAGGTGTGGTGATGGTAGGTGTGGTTAGGGTAGATGTGATGATGGTTGGTGTGGTAGG
The DNA here is from genome assembly GCF_023373465.1 of Oncorhynchus keta. Taxonomy (NCBI): domain Eukaryota; kingdom Metazoa; phylum Chordata; class Actinopteri; order Salmoniformes; family Salmonidae; genus Oncorhynchus; species Oncorhynchus keta. The sequence goes on from NC_068449.1 coordinate 2,945,991, forward strand.
TGGGTGATTGTAGGTGTGGTTATGGTAGGTGTAATGATGGTAGGTGTGGTGATGGTAGGTGTGGTTATGGTAGATGTGATGATGGTTGGTGTGGTAGGTGGGTGATTGTAGGTGTGGTGATGGTAGGTCTTATTGTATTTGTGGTGATGGTAGGTGTGATAGGTGTGGTGAAGGTCTGTATGATGGTAGGTGTGGTGATGGTAGGTGTGTGGATGGTAGGTATGGTTGGTGTGGTGATGGTAGGTGTGATAGGTTTGGTTGGTAGGTGTGGTAGTTGTGATAGGTAGGTACTGTATGTAGATTTGGTGGGTGTGGTAATGGTAGGTGTGGTGATGGTAGTTGTGGTAGGTTTAGTGTCGGTAGGTGAGGGGGAAGGTAGGTACGGTATGTGTGGTGATGGTAGTTGTGGTAGGTTTGGTGATGGTAGGTGTGATAGAAGTGGTGATGGTAGGTATGATAATTGTGGTGATGGTAGTTGTGGTAGGTTTGGTGATGGTAGATATGGTAGGTATGGTGATGATAGGTGTGGTAGGTAAGTGTGGTAGGTGTGATGATCATATATATATATATATATATAGTAGGTTTGAGTGATGATAGGTGTGGTAGTTGTGGTAGCTAAGTGTGGTAGATGTAGCAGGTAGGTTTGGTAGGTGTGGTGATGGTTGTTGTGGTGATGGTAGCTGTGGTAGGTTAGGTGATAGTATTTTTGATAGTTGTGTTAGGTGTGTTAGTTGTGGTTTGGTGGTTGTAGGTTTGGTAGATGTGTTGATGGTAGGTGTGGTAGTTGTGGTAGTTTGGTGTGGTACTTGTGGTAGGTAAGTGTAATGAACTGAACACTGTGGAACTGACCTTCCATGGACTTGCATTATTTTCCAGAGAACCATAAAGCCCTGAGTTGATTATCCCTTTTATACCATGGCTATAATTTAACACATTTGCCGGTAGAAATGTGTTCAACATCCATTGAAGTAGCGAGCAAGTTTACTAGATAGCTACAGTAGTTTCCTTGGTGACAAACAAACATACTTGCTATTTTAGATAACCAAACCATTAGTCCTAGCTTGCTATTATGAAAACCTAATTCAACAACACCAATAATGTTTTCAATTTGACTTAATTTGTAATGTCCAAAAGTCCAAACGTAATTACCGTGGATTGGAGGAAGAGGTCTGTGAACCAATATCAGTTTGTTGTATTCATAAAAGTGGAAGCTACTGAAGTTTTAGGGAAGCATTTTTCAGGTAAAGTCCATTCAAAATTATTCAAAATATGAAAGAGTTTTTAAAAATAGTAGATAGTTTTTTGTATTCGTTAAAGTAATATGGGGTGGAAGCTATTGACGTTTTAAGAAAGCATCTTTACTGTCAAGTCAATTTAAGTTAGTAGAATATCACCAAAGTCAACAAATACAACACAACTTGCTGTTGATTGGAGGCATGACTCCCTGAACCAATAACAGTTGGTTGTTTTCATGAAAGTCTAATGGGGTGGAAGATATTGATGTTTTAAAGTATTTTTATGTAAAGTAATTTGTTTTACTTTTAGTAGATTTTATAGAAGTTTAAAATAATGTAACTAATTGCATTCGAGAAAAGACGTCTCTTATCAGTGTCAAATTAGTTTGAGATCTCTATGTCATGTAGTTGAGAAGGTATTGATATTTTTCATTTACAGGCAATTGTATGCGATGCAGTTTTAAGACGGTCCCTTAACCCTCTGAGCAGAGGATGGCACATTTTAGCTACATTTCACCTCCAAAAAGGGAATTCAGTTAAGAACAAATTCGTATTTACAACGACGGCCTACGAACAGTAGGTTAATTATTAACTGCCGTTTTCAGGGGAGGAATGACAGATTTTTACCTTGTCAGCTCAGGGATTCTATCTAGCAACCTTTCGGTTACTGAACCAACAGTCTAACCACTAGGATACCTGCTGGTTACTGACCCAACACTCTAACCACTAGGATACCTGCTGGTTACTGACCCAACACTCTAACCACTAGGATACCTGCTGGTTACTGACCCAACACTCTAACCACTAGGATACCTGCTGGTTACTGACCCAACACTCTAACCACTAGGATACCTGCTGGTTACTGACCCAACACTCTAACCACTAGGCTACCTGCTGGTTACTGACCCAACACTCTAACCACTAGGATACCTGCTGGTTACTGACCCAACACTCTAACCACTAGGATACCTGCTGGTTACTGACCCAACACTCTAACCACTAGGATACCTGCTGGTTACTGACCCAACACTCTAACCACTAGGATACCTGCTGGTTACTGACCCAACACTCTAACCACTAGGATACCTGCTGGTTACTGACCCAACACTCTAACCACTAGGATACCTGCCGCCCCCGGTAGCCTAGTCAACCTTGCATGTTCCGTTGAAGAGGTTTGAAGAGTAAAGTCTGAATCTTTAATATAAAGCTAACTTCACCACTGTAAAACACTGTATGATTGAATCATTACAATTTGATTCACCAATAAAAACGTCAAGCTCATCTTTTAATAATAATGTATTCATCATTGATTCATCTTTGATTATAATATTGTCGGTGGCGAGCCGTCATTTAGGGCAGGTGGGGCAGAGCCACACCCGTTTTGAGCCCCACGTGTTTAACAATATATATGTTGCCTGCTTTGCATGTTATTTTGGCATTAATAAGTGTCACATATCAGTTTTCAAACAATGTAAACATTTTTTTTTAAATCATTGAGTTAATAAAGCTGCATACAGACATCTTCTCTTTTTTGATTTCTTGAGGAAGGCAGCTCATAAATGCAAGTGTTTCAGCCCAGCTTAGTGCTTTCTGTGGTGGTGGGGCAGCCAGTGAGAAATACGGAGCGTAGGGGTTGGTAATGTTCTCTGGTTGCGCCGTGATTGGCTCAACATCATATTTACAAAATCATAGCTACCAAGCTAGCAGTCATCATCATGCATCCAGACAACAATCTCCTGGCAAATCCTTTTCAATCCTTGTCATATGAAGAGAAATTATAGATAAAACGTATCAGTGGTCATCAACCTTTCCAAATAAACACAAAAAGTTGGAAAATCGCAAATTCAACAATCAGTGGTTTGGAAGGAATCAGTGGCTAACTGCAAACTTAACAAAGCAATCACTACCCTGCTGTTCAGCATGACTCCTGCCGCAATCAAAACAACTGGGAACTCAGACTGGGACATCTTAGATTTCAGTGAGTTCAAGACAACTGGGAACTCTGACTGGGACATCTTAGATTTCAGTGAGTTCAAGACAACTGGGAACTCAGAACTGGGAAATCTTAGACTTCAGTGAGTTCAAGACAACTGGGAACTCTGACTGGGACATCTTAGATTTCAGTGAGTTCAAGACATCTGGGAACTCGGAAGATAATATACTAATACTAAGTGTAGGTTATGTAGGAATAAACCAGGGAGATGTGTATACTGTATCTAAGAAAGTAATACTAAGTGTAGGTTGTGTAGTAAGCTGTTAGTAGCCCATGTGCCTCACCCTAATAATGTTGTCACTTTCCCCTCTCATAACTTAGCCTACTGCACTGACTTGATTGTGCACATGTAGACTATAGCCTGTTTTACAGAAATGTAATCATCAAATATTGTACGAGCTTTCATTGTCTGCTTATATGCAGTTATGACTTGGTGTACAGGGAGAATACTGTAAGAATGGCCCATGTTCAAAATTCTGTCGCTGTACATTTCAAAAGTGCTGAACAAATGGTTATATTGACGACGTCCATCCTAGGTCTCTCATTGTCTTAATCTAAATTACAGATATCCTGTTGTCCACTCGTTGTCCCCTTGTGCCATAGTTTGTAAATAAGCAAGTCAGCCATATCAGCTATGTTTTTTAAAGGATTCTCTCCATGGTGCTGAAAAGAAACCTCTGCTGTTGGGACAGCTTTATGTCGACCCTAACAGTTTGTGGGCACCGTTTGTTAAAGTTACAGTGCAATTAATGTATTGTTTCGTGTTGTGTTGTGTAGTGGCTTTGCTGGCATTCATCTAAAACATTTTGGGGGAGTTTTCCCCACCAAGATGTACATGCTGCAATCACCACTGGGTGGGTGAATTATAACACATCAACCCTGTTACCTATAGATAGACAGTCTAGAAATGTTTAAACTATTTACATGTGTTTGGTAAGCTTGCATTCCATTCCCCCTGTCACATGGGGATCTATGGTTGATTCTAGATGAAATAGTCAACTCTGTTACAGTCAACCCTGTCACTTTATTTGGCCCTTAATAGGCACTTGCTATAGTATGTATTTGTTACTCTTGAGATGGGAAACATGTTTTATATTAAGTTGAATATGTGCTCTTTATGACAAGTGTTAGAATTAGGTGAAATATAAAGTTACACTCCCAAAAGGTACTCAACTAGTGGAATGACCCAAGTACTGAACTGGAGGTGGGAGAGCTAACGATGCGTCTACTGTTGCTCTCTCCTCAGACTCTTAGAGAAGCTATTTCAATCTGATATTTCTCCTATGGTCTAAAATAGATGTGTATAGAGGACTCCTCTCTAATATAACATGTCACACATTGTATCAAACTGATGGAATGTCAGGTGTCTCATTGAAAGTCTAACATCTACCATGACTACTGGATGTTTCAATTCTAATAAATAACAAAACAATCCACACCGTAACAACAATATTGCTTTTTTTAATAAATGCTTTTATTAAAGAATAAAACTTTGCTAACAAAAATGACATCATCAAACATCACTGGCCTGACTTGAGCAGCTCTGCCCGGGGATGGAGCCAGGAACTTAGCTGCTACCGGTCCGGTCCAGGCTACCTGCAGACCTCCTCCCAGACCTCCTTTTCAGCACCTCCCCTTAACAGGAGAGGTGGTGGAAATGATCAGAGTTGCATTCAACTTGAATAAAGATGAGAAACTCTGGTCTGTGGAGCCACTGGTCTGAGGGGAGGACTTCTGTTGAAACCATTTCCATTTTTGGGATATTTTCTAGGACTGAAGAGGTGGTAAGCAGAGATGAATTTAACTAGGATACAGATGAGAGTCTCTGTTCTTGGGAGGAGGGTCACTGACCTTCAATGGTTTGTTGCCTGATAAAGAGGAAACTTGCTGGCTTGAGGAGACTATAATGTTTTGAGGAGGAAATGTGGCTCGATGACTTAAAGAGGAGGAGGAATTATTGGGCGACACTTTTAATTACCAACGTAACCTCAGTGGAACTGTGGCTTCATCGAGTTCCAGCTCTAGGCAGACAGCACATCAGGAAGGCTGTAAGACATCACAGAGACAGGTAAGTATCTATATATTTACATGTGTGTTGCATGTACACTAAACCCTCACATTTGGATAATGTCACTTTTTAAAGTGATGACATGTATATTAACAGTGTAAAACATGAATAGATGTTTAAACATTCTTTACCTCATCCTAATTTTCTTCCAGATGCTTGGCTTTTTCTTTGTCTTTGTGTTGGAGATTGGCTCTGATGTGTCAGCCTCTTCTGGAGCTTCTAGCTGCTGGCTGTCTGGCCCCCCTGTTGGTTCTCTGGCCCCTCCTGGTTCTCTGGCCCCTCCTGGTTCTCTGAACTCCCTCCTGGTTCTCTGCCCATGCCTGTTGCCTCCTTGGCCCCTCCTGCTGGCCATCTCCAGATGCAACAGGCTCTTGGCTTACTTGTTGGCCTGTCGCCCACCCCGGCAATTCCTGACCTTGGTTGAAGTCGTGGCTGTGTTGGGTGGTTGGACACCGGGTGTTGATTTGAGCATCAGCCTCCAGATTCATCTGATCCAGGTAGTTTTCCTTCATCCTCTCCCTCTCCTCCTTCAGTTTTGATGAGTGTGTTTTTTAAGCAGGGACCTCTCTCTCCACTGCTTATTGAAATCCTCCATCTTCTTCCTTCTCTCCTCAGCCTTCAGCAGCTCCTTCCTCTTCTCCCTCTCTCTCTCTGCCCGGGTCATGGTTAGCCTTATGGGTCCAGGGATGACTGGCAGGGGAGAAGAAGTAGAGTTCTCATTCAACTTAGTGGATCTGGTGTCAACTTAAATGTAATGGACACAGGGAATTAGGAATAGAAAACACAATTGGATCTCAATGATTCTTTACTCTTTTCATTTGAGCATGGCATGGAGTTTGTTAATACATTTAAATAACTCCCATCCTGAATTGACCTGACCCAGAGTTTAACATGAGTCCCAAATGGCACCTATCCTTTGTAATGCCAGGGCCGGCCCTAGGCATATGTTGCTTAGGGCCCCATGGCAACTAGGGGCCCCCTGACCCCCAAAACCTTTTTTGGTCATATTACCCAGGGGCCTTGAACTACAGTGAGCCCCATTCATTTTGTTAGTCAATTTCATTCAGATATTATCTTAACATTCCATAAGTCATGACAAAATGTGTACAATTGAAGGAAATAGATTTAAAAACAGCTAATTATTCTCTCTGCCCCATGGGAAAATGTGTAGAATTGCAGGGCAATATGTTCTCTACGCCTCGTTGCAAAGTGTAGATTGGGAGGAAATGTAGTCAAAAACCTGAACAAAATGTTTCTTAGGGCCTCAAAAGGCTAGGATGCTCTACTTTAGACCAGGGTCATTGAGATCCAGTTGAGTTTTCCATTCTAAATTCCCTGTGTACATTACATTTAAGTTGATACCAGATCAGCTTGACCATTTTGGACAGTTGTTTTATATTGAAACAATGATGCAACATGATGACTGGTGTGGAACGTATGTGTGTAGAGGAGACTACAGAGGATGATGTCATAAGTAGAGGGAAAACAGGTCTTACCTATGTGGACGATCTTATCGCCCTCCTCAGCTTCTCTCTGACAGGTTCTCTCGATCTTTTTGAGGTTCCTCTTCTCCCACTTCTTGTTTACCCAGCCCACGGCTCTCCTTCTGATACTTTTATCAGGTGGGAGAATGTCCTCCTTGTCATCTTCCTTCTCCTCCTCCTCTAAGTCACCCCTCTTGTACTCAAGGATCTCCCTTCTTTCCTCTTCCACCATCTCCTCTCTTTTTTGTGCCTGTATTATTTTTTGTCTCTCTCTAATTAAAGATAAATGGCATTTAATGGCTTTCTTTCTCTCCTCCTCTCTCTCATCCTCTCTCTGCCTCTCCTCCTCTCTTAGTCTCAACATTTCTTTCTGTCTAGCGATTTCAATCTCTCGTTTTCTATCCTGCTCCTCTTGTTGTCTTGCCCTCTCCTGTTTTCTTTCCATCTCCAGCCGTCTTTCCTCCTTCTCCCTCCTGATTTGTTGTCCTCTTTCTATGTGTTCTCGTTCCCCCTTCAACACTTCTAACCTCCTCTCTTTACGCCTATTGAAGACTTCCCGTGCTTTTGCTTTAACATTAACTACTACATGTTTCTTCATGCTTACTTCCTTTCCTCTCTCTTCTCTTTCCCCGTACTCTTCCTCTGCTTCCTTAATCACTTCCTGCTTTTCTTCCATCTCTCTCTCCTGTTCTATCTCCAGTTCATTCTGTCCCTCAATTTCCCCTAAAATATTTTTCTGCCCCTCCTTTCTTCTTCCTGCTTCCTCCCTTTCTCTCATAATCATCTTGTCTTTCTCCATCTCTTTCTGTTGCTGATCTCTTAATTCCATCTCTCTCTGATTGTCATTGTCTTTCTCCCTTTCTTTCTCCTTCTCCTTTTGTTTCTGTCTCTCCTCTTGTTGTTGTCGTCTGTGTATCTCTTCTATCTCTCTCTGTCTCTTGTTCTCCCTCTCTCTTCCCTCCTTCTCCATGTCAATTTGCTTCTGTTTCCATATATTTTCTTCTTCTTGATCTCTCTCAAACATGATCTTTCTCTCCTCTTGTTGTTGTCGTCTTTCTTTCTCTCCCATCTCTCTCTGTCTCTCTTTCTCTTCGATCGCTCTCTGTCTCTCTTCTTCTCGTTCTTCATCTTCCATCTCTATTTGCTTCTGTTTAAATAGTTGTTCTTCATTCTCTCTTTCAATCTCTTTCTGTCTCTCTTCTTCTCCTCTGATATGTTTTTGTCTCTTTTCCATTATCTTTCTTTTGATCTCTCTCTGTCTCTCTTTCTCCTTCTCTTGTACTTCCTCTTTCATCTCTTTTTGCATCTGTTTCCATATTTCTTCATCATTCTCTCTTTTGATCTCTCTCTGTCTCTCTTCTTCTCGTTCTTCCTCTTCCATCTCTATTTGCTTCTGTTTACATCTTTCTTCTTCAATCTCTCTTTCAATCTCTCTCTGTCTCTCTTCTTCTCTTTCGATATGTTTTTGTCTCTTTTCCATTGTCTTTCTTTTGATCTCTCTCTGTCTCTCTTTCTCCCTCTCTCTTTCTTCCTCTTCCATCTCTATTTGCTTCTGTTTACATCTTTCTTCTTCAATCTCTCTCTGTCTCTCTTCTTCTCTTTCCATAATTTTCTGTCTCTTCTCCATTCTCTTTCTTTTGATCTCTTTCTTCTGTTTAATCTTTTCTCCCTCTCTCTTTGTCCTCTTCCATCTCTTTTTGCTTCTGTTCAAATAGTTCTTCTTCATTCTCTCTTTCAATCTCTTTCTGTCTCTCTTTCTCCCTCTCTCGTTCTTCCTCTTCCATCTCTATTTGCTTCTGTTTACATCTTTCTTCTTCGTGCTCTCTTTCAATCTGTCTCTGTCTTTCTTCTTCTCTTTCGATATGTTTTTGTCTCTTTTCCATGATCTTTCTTTTGATCTCTCTCTGTCTCTCTTTCTCCCTCTCTCGTTCTTCCTCTTCCATCTCAATTTGCTTCTGTTTACATCTTTCTTCTTCGTGCTCTCTTTCAATCTCTCTCTGTCTCTCTTCTTCTCTTTCTTTCTCTTCCATCTCTATTTTCTTCTGTTTACATCTTTCTTCTTCATGCTCTCTTTCAATCTCTCTCTGTCTTCTCTCCTTCTCTTTCCATAATTTTTCTGTCTCTTTCTCCATTCTCTGTCTTCTGATAATTTTCTGTCTCTTCTCTCTCTCTGTCTTCCTGTCTCTGTCTCTCTTTCCCTCTCTTTTCCTCTTCCATCTCTATGTGCTTCTGTTTGCGTCTCTCCTCTTCTTCTCTCTCCATCTCCTTCTTCTTCTCATCTTCTTCTTGTCTCTGTTTTGGTATTTTCTCCATTCTCTTTCTTTCAACCTCTTTCTGTTTGTTGTGCTCACCCTCCATCTTCTCCTCCATGTCCATTTGGTTCTGTGTCCATTTATATTTGTCTGTTTCCATATTTTCTAATTCTATCCGCTGTTCCTTGATTTTCTTGAAGACTTCCTCCAATTCAGACGTCTTTTTGTCATTGAGGAGGGCCGTCTCCATCTCCATCTCTCTCCACTCTATTTTTCATCTCCTCTTCACTTCGTCTCCAATCATTTTCTCTCTCTCTGTCTCTATCAAATGTTCTCTCTGGTTCAGTCTCGTCTTTCAATCTAATCTCTTCTTTCATTCTCACAACCTCTCTGTCTAACACTAGTACATTTTGGTTAACCTGTTTCACTCTCTCATTCTGTCTTCTAAACGCTTCTTTCGCTCTTTCAAATTTGATTTTGTATTGAATCTCTTTTGTTGTCATATCTTCTTTCAGTCTCTCAACCTCTCTCTCTAACTCTTTTACCTTTTCGTTAACCAGTTTGACTTTCTCATTCTCTGCAATACGCACGTCTCTTTCTCTTTCAAATATGATTTCCTTCTCAATCTCTTTCAATCTCTCAATCTCTCGTTCTAACACTTTTATCGTTTCTTCTGCCTGTTCCATTTTCTTCTTCATTTCTTGTCTTTCCAATTCTGCTTTTCTCTCCCTTTCCATCTCCCTTTCTCTCTCTTTTTCCCTCTCTCTTCCTGTCTCAATAGGTTTGTTGTTCCAGGCCAGTCTTGGTCGCTGATCCTCCATGACTTTCTGCCACAGCCTCAATCTCTCAATCTCTTGCTTCATTTTAAAAGGTTAAATTAGTGATAATCTATTACCAAGACATACTTTCAAAGGATTTGCAGAGAATGATACACAGAAATACAACCTAGAGCTAGATAATTGAATCAAACACTGGACAACATCAAAAGCAGGGTCATTTTGATCAATTCATCTGGACAGTTCATTGTCAATTAATGTATTATCATGGTTAGAAAAAATTACGAGACATTTTACGGTATCAATTATGTCCAAAATGTGTACAAATACAAACACACAACCTTCTTGCCCATTCAGTTAGGGGTTTGAGAAATTCCTGTTACAATTTGTGTGATGTTACAACAATGTTGCCTCTGATGTTTATACAAATGAGGCTTCACTAATGCAGTTATTTACAACCTGCACAGATACAGTTATCAACAACAACAACAGTAATGACGTTAATAAGGAAGAGGATATTCAACCGGCAGAAGAAAGGCATAGGGGTTGAGATAAATGAAGGTTAGGTTCAGGACCTAGGGTTGGGTTAAGGTAAAGGTCAGGTATAGTTTCAGTGAGGTTAAGGTAAGGGTTAAGGAAAGGAATAAAAGTTAACATTGGGTTAGCGTACCGCTGTCTGCCACTATTCATTTTCAGCTGGTAAATATACACTGCCTTCTAATAATAACAATGACATGTCTTACGTGGGCCAGTTGTAGGTCCACCATCAGAAGATCCAGCAGTTGTTTGAGTCTGTGGATCTCCTGCATTTTTCTCTGGTGCTCCATTGCTCCTGTGGCTCTCTCTGCCTCCCTCTGTCTCTCTGCTTCCCTCTGTCTCTCTGCCTCCCTCTGTCTCTCTACTTCTCTCTGTCTCTCTGCCTCCCTCTGTCTCTCTGCTTCCCTCTCTCGCTCTGCTTCTCTGTGTCTCTCTGCTTCTCTCTGTCTCTCTGCCTTTCTCTCTCTCTCTGCATCTCTCTCTCTCTCTGCCTCTCTCTGGCTCTCTGCCTCTCTCTGGCTCTCTGCCTCCCTCTGGCTCTCTGCCTCCCTCTGGCTCTCTGCCTCCCTCAGTGTCAAGATCTCAGCCTTCCACTCTTTCAATATACCCCTTTCTACTCTTCTTCTCCTCCTTTCATCTTTTAAAAGGGCTCGGAGATTGTCTGACTCAGACTGTAATTGTTCAATGATCTTGTCCATCTCCGATCCACCATTCCTCTTCTTCTTTTCCTCCTCCCAGAGGCACACTTGAAGTCTGTCCATCTCCTTCTTCTGGTTTCGGATCGTTCGATCCTTCCCCATCAACTCGAGCATGTGGGCTTCCTTCTCTGTACAGGTCTTCTTCTCTTCTCTCGGGAAGTGAACCTCCATCTCTGCCTGCTTGTAGCTGGGAGCAAAGGAATGTCAACACATTATTTAGGAAGTGAACTCAGACAATTTACTACAATATTAAAATAATAATTCAACTTCTGCTCAATGTAACTGTCTTTAATAACACATCACACAACTGTGACTTACAGTACATGAATGTGATGAGTTGACTGTCCATGATGGCCAGAGGTGGGTAATGTGTCACTCTGGTCCAGGGCGTTACGTACAGCTTGCAGACACTGAGCCTTCCTTCAGCAAGCCGCACATAATGCCCTGGACCAGAGCTAGGTTATGTGATGAATGACTTACAGACTGTTCCATATGATAGGAGGGGGTAAGAAGACAGTCCCAGTAGGAGACATAATGCCCTGGACCAGAGCTAGGTTATGTGATGAATGACTTACAGACTGTTCCATATGATAGGAGGGGGTAAGAAGACAGTCCCAGTAGGAGACATAATGCCCTGGACCAGAGCTAGGTTATGTGATGAATGACTTACAGACTGTTCCATATGATAGGAGGGGGTAACAAGACAGTCCCAGTAGGAGACGGAGATCGTCCAGAAGAAGAAGAGCTGTCCATCTCCTCAGAGACTGCAGGAAAGGTCTACAAGTTTTATTTCTGGAAAATAAAGAGATGGCTTCGTTCAGCAACAATGTGTTTCTATGTTTCTGTCACTAGATGGTGACATTGTACACAACATTTACTCACCAGGTCAGTGAATTCAGAAACAGTCTTCAGAGTTGAGTCCTCAAGCTCTAGCCTACAACCCATCATGCATCAGCACAACTAATATAATAATACCTCCTCACAACTTCATAATCACAGTACACCTGGATATTGTTCACAAAGTGTTTCAGGGTAGGAGTGCTGATCTAGGATCAGGTCGCCTCCTGTCCATCAAAACGTATTCAGTTTGATTTAAAAGACAAAACTGATAATTGATCACACTCCTTCTATGAGACTTTGTGAATATGAGCCTTTGTGAAAGAACCTTTCTGGCATAATGCTGGCTAGACAGTACACAGACAATTCAGATAGTCTGACAGACAGACAGAAGAGTAGATACAGATGGTGTGATTGATAGCAACAGAAATAACAAAGCAATTATAAATAATTGTATTTTATTAGGCTAGCTATATAATGTCAGAAAGAAAACATATTTCAAATACATTAACGTTCACCTTCACATGTGTTATCTTACCATGACAAAAGTATAGGCTAAGTAGGCTAGCGGACGATTAATGTATTGTAAACTTTCGTAAACATTTGACTCACCTCAAATCACACGTGTCAACGCGCAGTTTTAGTGTTGAACTGAAGAATATCTTCCGCATGAACTTTCTCTGGTCTGGAGCTGTATTGTTGCGTCATTTGGAACGCTTGAGCGTCATAATCCGTTCAACGCGCCTGCTTGATTGACAGCTCGGGGTTCTCCTGCGCATCTGTGTCCAAAAGTCGATATTGTTTAGCTATTCATAATTGATAAAGACATTTATAACTATTTTCACTTGACTTTTATTTCGTGTATTTTTGCCTAAGGTTATTTGGAATTCTATGTTGTGTGATTTGTCTTTGCATGGGCCTAAAGTTCAATGAAATACAAACAGCAACCATAGCCTACAAACATTTCCCACACAAATACAAATGTGGGTGTTTAGTGAGAACACAAAATAATAACAGAACAGCCATAACTGTACAAACAAACATACAATCACAACTCTGGTGCACCTGTCCAGGTCAAACTGTTCAGTATGTCACCATCACCAACTGCTGGACGACACCTGTTCCCCGGGGTACAAGAATCCAGTTGATCCGTTTTCAATTGACCACCGTTACCTCAAGAACCGCCTATTCCAATGAAGTATAACCTCGTATTAGTTTGTCCCTGTGACAGTCAAGTCCCAACGCCCTTACCGCCTGCCTGTTGAGTGTGTCTGGTGATGTTGTGGTGCTCTCTTTGGATCTCATCTCTCCGCTGTCGGAGTGATGGGCTTTCTGAGTCTTTTCGGTGAACCGGCACATGTAGATGAGTGTCCAAAAGTCGATATTGTTTAGCTACTCATAATTGATAAAGACATTTATAACTATTTTCACTTGTATTTTTGGCTCCGTTCAAGTAAAAGAGCGGGTTCATTTGGCTCATAAACAGATCTTCCTTCAAAATGCTTAAAATCAATCTAGAACAATGAAAGAAATGCTAATATTAAATGTAAAGAACAAACGGTAGGCTTCAATTAAGTCAGAACTATTTTCACACCTGAAACCTAAAACTGACCCTAACCTTAACCCTAAGATTAACCAAACCCTTAAGCCTTAAAGGTCGTCTCATCATGGGTGTGATTCAGACTGTAGTTTCTCCCTGTATGTCCAGTAAACCTCCTCTCATCATGGGTGTGATTCAGACTGTAGTTTCTCCCTGTGTGTCCAGTAAACCTCCTCTCATCATGGGTGGGATTCAGACTGTAGTTTCTCCCTGTATGTCCAGTAAACCTCCTCTCATCATGGGTGTGATTCAGACTGTAGTTTCTCCCTGTGTGTCCAGTAAACCTCCTCTCATCATGGGTGTGATTCAGACTGTAGTTTCTCCCTGTGTGTCCAGTAAACCTCCTCTCATCATGGGTGTGATTCAGACTGTAGTTTCTCCCTGTGTGTCCAGTAAACCTCCTCTCATCATGGGTGTGATTCAGCCTGAAGCTGGAGAGGCCAGTAGCAACCAGCCCGACCACTTTATTACTAGTTGGGGATGGATAGTATCTCTAGAGGTACAGTAGGGCATTTCCATTTAAAAGGATTGTCTATTAGTTATTGGTTGTGAAATTGTTAGATATTACTTGTCAGATAATACTGCACTGTCGGAACTAGAAGTGCAAGCATTTCGCTAGACTCGCAGTAACATCTACTAACCATGTGTTGTGACCAATACATTTTGATTTTGATTTAAGCACCAATTATGACGTTCATAGGAGCATGTGTAATTGGGTGTCAAATGAAATCTAAGAGTGTATACTTTTGGTAAATGTAATTCTAGATACATTTTTCAACCAGTGAAGGTTTTGATTTCTGGGTAAACAGATGGAAAAGGGATCTTAGAAAAGATTAGCAGAAAAAGTCTGAAGAGGTCCAATATCAGAACTACATAAAACCAGAATCATGTTGACATAAAGACACCTGACTACTATTATCAACACTTACATTTGGGTTTGGAGAAATAGTTTTGGTAATATTGTCTTGTGCCTTGTAATTCCGTTACCAAAAACCCTCATAACTTTAAGATATTTTCACATTTGTCTTTGTGAGGAGGGGGGATAATGAAAGTTCACAGAAGTAACAAGTAAGGTAACAATTAGTTCTAGTGATTTTTCCAATGTATATTTTGTTTGTGAATTATTAAGTGATTGAAACTTGTAACTCCGTTACCAAATTGGTAGCTGCATTACCAAAACATCTGTAACTGAATGTTATGTTCGCCTCATGGAGGAGGGAACCCTGCTACATCTCAACTCCCTGTGGAGTGAAAAAGCTCTGTGATCGTAGGTGCTGGGAAGGAAGACAGAGTTTACCAGGAATGTATTATTCCTAAACACGGTAAATTGGGGAAAAGGAGTTGGACTGAACCAAAGCAAAGAAAAGTTCAAAGTTAAGGAGTCCCCTCTCTACCTTACCTACCTTCTCACTTCTTACCTAACCTTTAGAACCACCTGGTGCGCTAACCACAATACAGGGGGTGGTTCACCAGGTCTTACCTAGTGTGCATAGACAGATTAAATACTGCAAAACCTGTAAACTCCCAGTTTGCAACGACAAAAAACAATACGCTCCCCCAGTTACTGAACCGTGATAGAGCATCGACGATCACCGAACCCTTCACATAGTGAATCTGTATATTGTATCCCTGTACAATCAGAACCCACCGAATAAGGCGGCGTTTCTGATTGTACCTTTGCCGAAGAAACACTAAAGGATTATGGTCCATGAAGACCAGAACAGTCAAGGCACTGGAGCCCACATATACCTCAATAAACTGTAAGGCCAGCAAGAAAGCCAGTGTCTCTTGTTCAATGGTTGAGGACTTTGACTGACACAAGTTGAACTTCTGGGAGAAGAAACTGACAGGCCGATCCACTCCCTCCTCCTCTTCCTGCAAGAGAACCGCACCCACCCCCACTATACTAGCATCTACCTCCAACTTAAATGGTTTGTCAAAGTTGTGGGCGGCAAGCACTGGGGCACTACAACGTAGCGCTTTGGCTGAATCTAAAGCATAGTTACATTCCTTGGATCACTGAAATGGTACTTTGGGACTAAGCAGAGATGTAAGGGGAACTACTACCGTCGAAAAATTCTTACAGAACGTACGATAGTACCCTCCCATCCCCAGGAATCTGCACAACTAGCGTCAAGTCGTGAGAGCAGGAAAAGCAACAATTGCTTCCACTTTGCCAGTTATTTGGCACACTTGACCTCGTCCCACCTGCGTCCCCAAGTAAGCCACAGTAGCCTTCCCAAACTCACACTTGGCCAAATTGAGGGTTAAAGAAGCATTCTCCAACCACTGAAACACACTTTTCAAGGTGGCGAGATGATAAGACCAAGTTGACGAATGAATCACCACATCGTCAATGTAAACAGTACAATTTGGCACATCCAGGAACACAATGTTAACTAGGCGCTGAAAAGTAGCAGGTTCATTACACTTTCCAAAGGGCATCACAGTATATTGTATGAAGTTATCAGGTGTAACGAAAGCTCAGATGTCAGAAGCTCGAGAGTTCAGAGGCACCTGCCATGAACCTTTAGCAAATCTAACTTACTAACGTAAGCAGCAGAGCCAATTCTATCAATGCAGTCATCTAAGTGAGGTTTGAGGATCTGGATTTCATTTAGCTGTTATCTCTTGTCCTAACAGTTGACACAATTTCTGTAACTTTCAAGTCCTTGACACCTGTTGACATATGTTACAGGCCTCGGACTGGGATGTGGTCAGCAGATAATAACCCTGAATTAACAGGGTAAAATGATGAGACGGAGAAACGTTACTAGTTTTCAGTAGTAGGAATTCTCCAAGATGTATTAAAATACTGTTCTCTTTTCTTAATCTTTTTGGTTATCAAAACCAAGTATCCATTACAACTCTATTGTTGCATTACATCTCCACATTTCATATTCCAGTATCAACAAAATAAAAGGTCTGAGGTTAAAATACTATCACCACACATCTACACATTCACATTATATATAACTCACTGTACTATCAGTGTCAATTTGGAAAAAGCTAGAAATGACAGGAGGCCTGTGCTAAACGGTGCTACAACCATTATATTATAAACCACTAACATGTAAGCTATCAGACTGAGATAAACTAGCCTAGAGCTAGCTAGTGCTTAGACAAGCTAAATTTGGTTAGCATCAAGTTAGCAAACTGTTAAATGCTATTTTTGTAGAAATATCAACACATTTTATTGTGACATCACATATTTACAAATATTACCTGAAATAAACTGAGTCTTTGTTAGAAAATAAAACAAATAGGATCTAAACGTTACTGAAAAACAGTACAGAAAGTTCAGACGCCATCTTGATCCCTTCTCTTACATGTAAACCATTAGCAACCGAGCCAACCTCCATTACTTACAATGGGGAAAATACCAACCAGTTTATCACTCTGTTAAAACTCCCTTCAAACGTGACCAAACTCATGGACTATGTAGTTAACCATGTTACCTCAATATGCTGAGAGTCATATTGCACTTTTGCACATTACGTAACTTGATTAACAGGGTAAAATGATGAGACGGACAAACGTTATTAGTTTTCAGTAGTAGGCATTCTCCAAGATTGAAGAAGAAACCTCTAAGATCTCACGATCTCACTAACGCTCCCCATTGACATCACAGCTCCCCCTAGCAGCAGTAATCAGATACATTACTTTAAATGCAAATACCTGGGAGGCCTAGAAAATGATACAAGGGATGGCTCCATCAGATAACAAATTAAATAAAATATCAAAAATATGACCTGGAGCGGCACACACACACACACACACACACACACACACACACACACACACACACACACACACACACACACACACACACACACACACACACACACACACACACACACACACACACACACACACACACACACACACACACACAATTATAGCATCTTGTTTACATTTCTCACATTGTAGGCGTCCAGCTGAGGCCCTGGATGGACCATATTGCAATGAGATGTGCACAGGGGTATGTACAGTTGATGTCGGGAGTTTACATACACCTTAGCCAAATACATTTAAACACAGTTTTTCACAATTACTGACATTTAATCCAAGTAAAGATTCCCTGTCTTAGGTCAGTTAGGATCACCACTTTCTTTTAAGAATGTGAATTGTCAGAATAATAGGACAGAGAATGATTTATTTCAGCATTTATTTCTTTCGTCACATTCCTTGTGGGTCATAAGTTTAAATACACTCAATTAGTATTTGGTAGCATTCCCTTTAAATTGTTTAACTTGGGTCAAACGTTTCGGGTAGCCTTCCACAAGCTTCCCACAATACATTTGGTGAATTTTAGAACAATTTTTGTTTCATCAGACCAGAGGACATTTCTCCAAAAAGTACAATCTTTGTCTACATGTGCAGTTGCAAACCGTTGTCTGGCTTTTCAAGGGTGGTTTTGGAGCAGTGGCTTCTTCCTTGCCGAGGGCCTTTCAGGTTATGTCGATATTGGACTGGTTTTACTGTGGATAAAGATATTGTTGTACCTGTTTCCTCCAGCTACTTCACAAGGTCCTTTGTTGTTGTTCTGGGATCTGCACTTTTTGTTTTGCACCAATGTACGTTCATCTCTAGGAGACAGAACGCATCTCCTTCCTGAGCGGTATGACGGCTGCGTAATCCCACGGTGCTTATACTTGCGTACTATTGTTTGTACAGATGAATGTGGTACCTTCAGGCGTTTGAAACTTGCTCCCAAGGATGAACCAGACTTATGGGGGTCTACAATTTTTATTCTGAGGTCTTGGCTGATTTCATTTGATTTTCCCATGACGTCAAGCAAAGAGGCACTGAGTTTTAAGGTAGGCCTTGAAATACATCCACAGGTACTGTTAGGGTTGCGTCAATTCTAATCTGGTATCAGGATAAATATGACATTGAGTCACCGATTGTATACTATTTATTTTTTATTAGCTAAGCAATAAGTGGTAAATGCAATTTTATGCAATTGTATGCGATGCAGTTTTAAGACGGTCCCTTAACCCTCTGAGCAGAGGATGGCACATTTTTAGCTACATTTTACCTCCAAAAAGGGAATTCAGTTAAGAACAAATTCGTATTTACAACGACGGCCTACGAACAGTAGGTTAATTATTAACTGCCGTGTTCAAGGGAGGAATGACAGATTTTTACCTTGTCAGCTCAGGGATTCTATCTAGCAACCTTTCGGTTACTGACCCAACACTCTAACCACTAGGATACCTGCTGGTTACTGACCCAACACTCTAACCACTAGGCTACCTGCTGGTTACTGACCCAACACTCTAACCACTAGGATACCTGCTGGTTGCTGACCCAACACTCTCACCACTAGGCTCCCTGCTGGTTACTGACCCAACACTCTAACCACTAGGATACCTGCTGGTTACTGACCCAACACTCTAACCACTAGGATACCTGCTGGTTACTGACCCAACACTCTAACCACTAGGATACCTGCTGGTTACTGACCCAACACTCTAACCACTAGGATACCTGCTGGTTACTGACCCAACACTCTAACCACTAGGATACCTGCTGGTTACTGACCCAACACTCGAACCACTAGGATACCTGCTGGTTACTGACCCAACACTCTAACCACTAGGATACCTGCTGGTTACTGACCCAACACTCTAACCACTAGGATACCTGCTGGTTACTGACCCAACACTCTAACCACTAGGATACCTGCTGGTTACTGACCTAACACTCGAACCACTAGGATACCTGCTGGTTACTGACCCAACACTCTAACCACTAGGATACCTGCTGGTTACTGACCCAACACTCTAACCACTAGGCTACCTGCTGGTTACTGACCCAACACTCTAACCACTAGGATACCTGCCGCCCCCGGTAGCCTAGTCAACCTTGCATGTTCCGTTGAAGAGGTTTGAAGAGTAAAGTCTGAATCTTTAATATAAAACTAACTTCACCACTGTAAAACAATGTATGATTGAATCATTACATTTTGATTCACCAATAAAAACGTCAAGCTCATCTTTTAATAATAATATATTCATCATTGATTCATCTTTGATTATAGTATTGTCAGTGGCGAGCCGTCATTTAGGGCAGGTGGGGCAGAGCCACACCCGTTTTGAGCCCCACGTGTTTAACAATATATATGTTGCCTGCTTTGCATGTTATTTTGGCATTAATAAGTGTCACATATCAGTTTTCAAACAATGTAAACATTTTTTTTTAAATCATTGAGTTAATAAAGCTGCATACAGACATCTTCTCTTTTTTGATTTCTTGAGGAAGGCAGCTCATAAATGCAGGTGTTTCAGCCCAGCTTAGTGCTTTCTGTGGTGGTGGGGCAGCCAGTGAGAAATACTGAGCGGAGGGGTTGGTAATGTTCTCTGGTTGCGCCGTGATTGGTTCAACATCATATTTACAAAATCATAGCTACCAAGCTGGCAGTCATCATCATGCATCCAGACAACAATCTCCTGGCAAATCCTTTTCAATCCTTGTCATATGAAGAGAAATTATAGATAAAACGTA
This sequence comes from Oncorhynchus keta, assembly GCF_023373465.1. Taxonomy (NCBI): domain Eukaryota; kingdom Metazoa; phylum Chordata; class Actinopteri; order Salmoniformes; family Salmonidae; genus Oncorhynchus; species Oncorhynchus keta. The sequence continues at coordinate 2,965,981 of NC_068449.1, forward strand.
TCAGTGGTCATCAACCTTTCCAAATAAACACAAAAAGTTGGAAAATCGCAAATTCAACAATCAGTGGTTTGGAAGGAATCAGTGGCTAACTGCAAACTTAACAAAGCAATCACTAGCCTGCTATTCAACATGACTCCTGCCGCAATCAAAACAACTGGAAACTCAGAACTGGGACATCTTAGATTTCAGTGAGTTCAAGACAACTGGGAACTCTGACTGGGACATCTTAGACTTCAGTGAGTTCAAGACAACTGGGAACTCTGAACTAAATATAAACCAGGGAGATGTGTGAACTGTAGATAAGATAGTAATACTAAGTGTACGTTGTGTAGTAATAAACCAGGGAGATGTGTGAACTGTAGATAAGATAGTAATACTAAGTGTAGGTTGTGTAGTAAGCTGTTAGTAGCCCATGTGCCTCACCCTAATAATGTTGTCCCTTTCCACTCCCATAACTTAGCCTACTGCTCTGACTTGATGGTGCACATGTAGACTATAGCCTGTTTTAGAGAAATGTAATCATCGAATATTGTACGAGCTTTCATTGTCTGCTTATATGCAGTTATGACTTGGTGTACAGGGAGAATACTGTAAGAATGGCCCATGTTCAAAATTCTGTCGCTGTACATTTCAAAAGTGCTGAACAAATGGTGATATTGACGACGTCCATCCTAGGTCTCTCATTGTCTTAATCTAAATTACAGATATCCTGTAGTCCACTCGTTGTCCCCTTGTGCCATAGTTTGTACATAAGCAAGTTAGCCATATCAGCTATGTAAGTTATAGTGCAATTAATGTATTGTTTAGTGTTGTGTTGTGTAGTGGCTTTACTGGCATCTAAAACATTTTGGGGGAGTTTTCCCCCACCAAGATGTACATGCTGCAATCACCACTGGGTGGGTGAATTATAACACATCAACCCTGTTACCTATAGATAGACAGTCTAGAAATGTTTAAACTATTTACATGTGTTTGGTAAGCTTGCATTCTATTCCCCCTGTCACATGGGGAGCTATGGTTGATTCTAGATGAAATAGTCAACTCTGTTACAGTCAACCCTGTCACTTTATTTGGCCCTTAATAGGCACTTGCTATAGTATGTATTTGTTACTCTTGAGATGGGAAACATGTTTTATATTAAGTTGAACATGTGCTCTTTATGACACAATGTTAGAATTAGGTGAAATATAAAGTTACACTCCCCAAAAGGTACTCAACTAGTGGAATGACCCAAGTACTGAACTGGAGGTGGGAGAGCTAACGATGCGTCTACTGTTGCTCTCTCCTCAGACTCTTAGAGAAGCTATTTCAATCTGATATTTCTCCGATGGTCTAAAATAGATGTGTATAGAAGACTCCTCTCTAATATAACATGTCACACATTGTATCAAACTGATGGAATGTCAGGTGTCTCATTGAAAGTCTAACATCTACCATGACTACTGGATGTTTCAATTCTAATAAATAACAAAACAATCCACACCGTAACAACAATATTGCTTTTTTTAATAAATGCTTTTATTAAAGAATAAAACTTTGCTAACAAAAATGACATCATCAAACATCACTGGCCTGACTTGAGCAGCTCTGCCCGGGGATGGAGCCAGCAACTTAGCTGCTACCGGTCCGGTCCAGGCTACCTGCAGACCTCCTCCCAGACCTCCTTTTCAGCACCTCCCCTTAACAGGAGAGGTGGTGGAAATGATCAGAGTTGCATTCAACTTGAATAAAGATGAGAAACTCTGGTCTGTGGAGCCACTGGTCTGAGGGGAGGACTTCTGTTTAAACCATTTCCATTTTTGGGATATTTTCTAGGACTGAAGAGGTGGTAAGCAGAGATGAATTTAACTAGGATACAGATGAGAGTCTCTGTTCTTGGGAGGAGGGTCACTGACCTTTGATGGTTTGTTGCCTGATAAAGAGGAAACTTGCTGGCTTGAGGAGACTATAATGTTTTGAGGAGGAAATGTGGCTTGATGACTTAAAGAGGGGGAAGAATTATTGGGCGACACTTTTAATTACCAACGTAACCTCAGTGGAACTGTGGCTTCATTGAGTTCCAGCTCTAGGCAGACAGCACATCAGGAAGGCTGTAAGAGATCACAGAGACAGGTAAGTATCTATATATTTACATGTGTGTTGCATGTACACTAAACCCTCACATTTGGATAATGTCACTTTTTAAAGTGATGACATGTATATTAACAGTGTAAAACATGAATAGATGTTTAAACATTCTTTACCTGATCCTAATTTTCTTCCAGATGCTTGGCTTTTTCTTTGTCTTTGTGTTGAGATTGGCTCTGATGTTTCAGCCTCTTCTGGAGCTTCTAGCTGCTGGCTGTCTGGCCCCCTGATGGTTCTCTGGCCCCTCCTGCTGGTTCTCTGAACTCCCTCCTGGTTCTCTGCCCATGCCTGTTGCCTCCTTGGCCTTTCCTGGTGGCCATCAGCAGATCCAGTGGGCTCTTGGCTTACTTGTTGGCCTGTGGCCCATCCGGGCAACTCCTGACCGTGGTTGTAATCGTGGCTGTGTTGGGTGGTTAGACACCGGGTGTTGATTTGAGCATCAGCCTCCAGATTCATCTGATCCAGGTAGTTTTCCTTCATCCTCTCCCTCTCCTCCTTCAGTTTTTGATGAGTGTGTTTTTTAAGCAGGGACCTCTCTCTCCACTGCTTATTGAAATCCTCCATCTTCTTCCTTCTCTCCTCAGCCTTCAGCAGCTCCTTCCTCTTCTCCCTCTCTCTCTCTGCCCGGGTCATGGTGGATGTTAGCCTTGTGTGTCCAGGGATGGCTGGGAGGGGAGAAGAAGTAGAGTTTACATTCAACTTAGTGGATCTGGTATCAACTTAAATGTAATGGACACAGGGAATGAAGAATAGAAAACACAATTGGATCTCAATGATTCTTTACTCTTTTCAGTTGAGCAAGGCATGGAATGTGTCAATAAAGTGCAATAATTCCCATCCCCTAGAATTGACATGGTCCTAAATTGAACGTGTGTCCAGAATGGCACCTATTCTTTGTATAGTGCCAGGGCATATGTGATCGCTTAGGGCCCCATGGCCACTAGTAGCCCCATTCTAATCCCCCAAAACACGTTTTTGTGTGTGTTTCTTATGAACTGATGCAACATGATGACTGGTGTGGAACGTATGTGTGTAGAGGAGACTACAGAGGATGATGTCATAAGTAGAGGGAAAACAGGTCTTACCTATGTGGACAATCTTATGGCCCTCCTCAGCCTCTCTCTGATACGTTCTCTCTATCTTTCTGAGGTTCCTCTTCTCCCATGTTTTATTCACCCAGCCCACAGCTCTCCTTCTGATACTTTTATCAGGTGGGAGAATGTCCTCCTTGTCATATTCCTTCTCCTCCTCCTCTAAGTCACCCTCTTGTACTCAAGGATCTCCCTTCTTTCCTCTTCCACCATCTCCTCTCTTTTTTTTTGCCTGTATTATTTTTTGTCTCTCTCTAATTAAAGATAAATGGCATTTAATGGCTTTCTTTCTCTCCTCCTCTCTCTCATCCTCTCTCTGCCTCTCCTCCTCTCTTAGTCTCAACATTTCTTTCTGTCTAGCAATTTCAATCTCTCGTTTTCTATCCTGCTCCTCTTGTTGTCTTGCCCTCTCCTGTTTTCTTTCCATCTCCAGCCGTCTTTCCTCCTTCTCCCTCCTGATTTGTTGTCCTCTTTCTATGTGTTCTCGTTCCCCCTTCAACACTTCTAACCTCCTCTCTTTACGCCTATTGAAAACTTCCCGTGCTTTTGCTTTAACATTAACTACTACATGTTTCTTCATGCTTACTTCCTTTCCTCTCTCTTCTCTTTCCCCGTACTCTTCCTCTGCTTCCTTAATCACTTCCTGCTTTTCTTCCATCTCTCTCTCCTGTTCTATCTCCAGTTCATTCTGTCCCTCAATTTCCCCTAAAATATTTTTCTGCCCCTCCTTTCTTCTTCCTGCTTCCTCCCTTTCTCTCATAATCATCTTGTCTTTCTCCATCTCTTTCTGTTGCTGATCTCTTAATTCCATCTCTCTCTGATTGTCATTGTCTTTCTCCCTTTCTTTCTCGTTCTCCTTTTGTTTCTGTCTCTCCTCTTGTTGTTGTCGTCTGTGTATCTCTTCTATCTCTCTCTGTCTCTTGTTCTCCCTCTCTCTTCCCTCCTTCTCCATGTCAATTTGCTTCTGTTTCCATATATTTTCTTCTTCTTGATCTCTCTCAAACATGATCTTTCTCTCCTCTTGTTGTTGTCGTCTTTCTTTCTCTCCCATCTCTCTCTGTCTCTCTTTCTCTTCGATCGCTCTCTGTCTCTCTTCTTCTCGTTCTTCATCTTCCATCTCTATTTGCTTCTGTTTACATCTTTCTTCTTCGTGCTCTCTTTCAATCTCTCTCTGTCTCTCTTCTTCTCCTCTGATATGTTTTTGTCTCTTTTCCATGATCTTTCTTTTGATCTCTCTCTGTCTCTCTTTCTCCTTCTCTTGTACTTCCTCTTTCATCTCTTTTTGCATCTGTTTACATATTTCTTCATCATTCTCTCTTTTGATCTCTCTCTGTCTCTCTTCTTCTCGTTCTTCCTCTTCCATCTCTTTTTGCTTCTGTTCAAATAGTTCTTCTTCATTCTCTCTTTCAATATCTTTCTGTCTCTCTCTTTCTTCCTCTTCCATCTCTATTTGCTTCTGTTTACATCTTTCTTCTTCGTGCTCTCTTTCAATCTCTTTCTGTCTCTCTTCTTCTCTTTCGATATGTTTTTGTCTCTTTTCCATTATTTTTCTTTTGATCTCTCTCTGTCTCTCTTTCTCCCTCTCTCTTTCTTCCTCTTCCATCACTATTTGCTTCTGTTTACATCTTTCTTCTTCAATCTCTCTTTCAATCTCTCTCTGTCTCTCTTCTTCTCTTTCGATATGTTTTTGTCTCTTTTCCATTATCTTTCTTTTGATCTCTCTCTGTCTCTCTTTCTCCCTCTCTCTTTCTTCCTCTTCCATCTCTATTTGCTTCTGTTTACATCTTTCTTCTTCAATCTCTCTTTCAATCTCTCTCTGTCTCTCTTCTTCTCTTTCCATAATTTTCTGTCTCTTCTCCATTCTCTTTCTTTTGATCTCTTTCTGTCTCTCTTTCTCCCTCTCTCGTTTGTCCTCTTCCATCTCTTTTTGCTTCTGTTCAAATAGTTCTTCTTCATTGTCTCTTTCAATCTCTTTCTGTCTCTCTTTCTCCCTCTCTCGTTCTTCCTCTTCCATCTCTATTTGCTTCTGTTTACATCTTTCTTCTTCGTGCTCTCTTTCAATCTCTCTCTGTCTCTTCTTCTTGTTCGATATGTTTTTGTCTCTTTTCCATGATCTTTCTTTTGATCTCTCTCTGTCTCTCTTTCTCCCTCTCTCGTTCTTCCTCTTCCATCTCAATTTGCTTCTGTTTACATCTTTCTTCTTCGTGCTCTCTTTCAATCTCTCTCTGTCTCTCTTCTTCTCGTTCGATATGTTTTTGTCTCTTTTCCATGATCTTTCTTTTGATCTCTCTCTGTCTCTCTTTCTCCCTCTCTCGTTCTTCCTCTTCCATCTCTATTTGCTTCTGTTTACATCTTTCTTCTTCGTGCTCTCTTTCAATCTCTCTCTGTCTCTCTTTCTCCCTCTCTCGTTCTTCCTCTTCCATCTCAATTTGCTTCTGTTTACATCTTTCTTCTTCGTGCTCTCTTTCAATCTCTCTCTGTCTCTCTTTCTCCCTCTCTCGTTCTTCCTCTTCCATCTCTATTTGCTTCTGTCCACATCTTTCTTCTTCAATCTCTCTTTCAATCTCTCTCTGTCTCTCTTCTTCTCTTTCCATAATTTTCTGTCTCTTCTCCATTCTCTGTCTTCTGATCTGTCTCTGTCTCTCTTTCTCCCTCTCTCTTTCTTCCTCTTCCATCTCTATGTGCTTCTGTTTGCGTCTCTCCTCTTCTTCTCTCTCCATCTCCTTCTTCTTCTCATCTTCTTCTTGTCTCTGTTTTGGTATTTTCTCCATTCTCTTTCTTTCTACCTCTTTCTGTTTGTTGTGCTCACCCTCCATATTCTCCTCCATGTCCATTTGGTTCTGTGTCCATTTATATTTGTCTGTTTCCATATTTTCTAATTCTATCTGCTGTTCCTTGATTTTCTTGAAGACTTCCTCCAATTCAGACGTCTTTTTGTCATTGAGGAGGGCCGTCTCCATCTCTCTCTCCACTCTATTTTTCATCTCCTCTTCACTTCGTCTCCAATCATTTTCTCTCTCTCTGTCTCTATCAAATGTTCTCTCTGGTTCAGTCTCGTCTTTCAATCTAATCTCTTCTTTCATTCTCACAACCTCTCTGTCTAACACTAGTACATTTTGGTTAACCTGTTTCACTCTCTCATTCTGTCTTCTAAACGCTTCTTTCGCTCTTTCAAATTTGATTTTGTATTGAATCTCTTTTGTTGTCATATCTTCTTTCAGTCTCTCAACCTCTCTCTCTAACTCTTTTACCTTTTCGTTAACCAGTTTGACTTTCTCATTCTCTGCAATACGCACGTCTCTTTCTCTTTCAAATATGATTTCCTTCTCAATCTCTTTCAATCTCTCAATCTCTCGTTCTAACACTTTTATCGTTTCTTCTGCCTGTTCCATTTTCTTCTTCATTTCTTGTCTTTCCAATTCTGCTTTTCTCTCCCTTTCCATCTCCCTTTCTCTCTCTTTTTCCCTCTCTCTTTCCCTCTCTCTTCCTGTCTCAATAGGTTTGTTGTTCCAGGCCAGTCTTGGTCGCTGATCCTCCATGACTTTCTGCCATAGCCTCAATCTCTCAATCTCTTGCTTCATTTTAAAAGGTTAAATTAGTGATAATCTATTACAAAGACATACTTTCAAAGGATTTGCAGAGAATGATACACAGAAATACAACCTAGAGCTAGATAATTGAATCAAACACTGGACAACATCAATAGCGGGGTCATTTTGATCAATTCATCTGGACAGTTCATTGTCAATTAATGTATTATCATGGTTAGAAAAAATTACGAGACATTTTATGGTATCAATTATGTCCAAAATGTGTACAAATACAAACACACAACCTTCTTGCCCATTCAGTTAGGGGTTTGAGAAATTCCTGTTACAATTTGTGTGATGTTACTACAATGTTGCCTCTGATGTTTATACAAATGAGGCTTCACTAATGCAGTTATTTACAACCTGCACAGATACAGTTATCAACAACAACAACAGTAATGACGTTAATAAGGAAGTGGATATTCAACCGGCAGAAGAAAGGCATAGGGGTTGAGATAAATGAAGGTTAGGTTCAGGACCTAGGGTTGGGTTCAGGTAAAGGTCAGGTATAGTTTCAGTGAGGTTAAGGTAAGGGTTAAGGAAAGGAATAAAAGTTAACATTGGGTTAGCGTACCGCTGTCTGCCACTATTCATTTTCAGCTGGTAAATATACACTGCCTTCTAATAATAACAATGACATGTCTTACGTGGGCCAGTTGTAGGTCCACCATCAGTAGATCCAGCAGTTGTTTGAGTCTGTGGATCTCCTGCATTTTTCTCTGGTGCTCCATTGCTCCTGTGGCTCTCTCTGCCTCCCTCTGTCTCTCTGCTTCCCTCTGTCTCTCTGCCTCCCTCTGTCTCTCTGCTTCCCTCTGTCTCTCTGCCTCCCTCTGTCTCTCTGCTTCCCTCTGTCTCTCTGCCTCTCTCTGTCTCTCTGCTTCTCTCTGTCTCTCTGCCTTTCTCTCTCTCTCTGCATCTCTCTCTCTCTCTGCATCTCTCTCTCTCTCTGCCTCTCTCTGGCTCTCTGCCTCCCTCTGGCTCTCTGCCTCCCTCTGGCTCTCTGCCTCCCTCAGTCTCAAGATCTCAGCCTTCCACTTCAATATACCCCTTTCTACTCTTCTTCTCCTCCTTTCATCTTTTAAAAGGGCTCGGAGATTGTCTGACTCAGACTGTAATTGTTCAATGATCTTGTCCATCTCCGATCCACCATTCCTCTTCTTCTTTTCCTCCTCCCAGAGGCACACTTGAAGTCTGTCCATCTCCTTCTTCTGGTTTCGGATCGTTCGATCCTTCCCCATCAACTCAAGCATGTGGGCTTCCTTCTCTGTACAGGTCTTCTTCTCTTCTCTCGGGAAGTGAACCTCCATCTCTGTCTGCTTGTAGCTGGGAGCAAAGGAATGTCAACACATTATTTAGGAAGTGAACTCAGACAATTTACTACAATATTAAAATAATAATTCAACTTCTGCTCAATGTAACTGTCTTTAATAACACATCACACAACTGTGACTTACAGTACATGAATGTGATGAGTTGACTGTCCATGATGGCCAGAGGTGGGTAATGTGTAGCTCTGGTCCAGGGCGTTACGTACAGCTTGCAGACACTGAGCCTTCCTTCAGCAAGCCGCACATAATGCCCTGGACCAGAGCTAGGTTATGTGATGAATGACTTACAGACTGTTCCATATGATAGGAGGGGGTAAGAAGACAGTCCCAGTAGGAGACATAATGCCCTGGACCAGAGCTAGGTTATGTGATGAATGACTTACAGACTGTTCCATATGATAGGAGGGGGTAAGAAGACAGTCCCAGTAGGAGACGGAGATCGTCCAGGAGAAGAAGAGGCGTCCATCTCCTCAGTGACTGCAGGAAAGGTCTACAAGTTTTATTTCTGGAAAATAAAGAGATGGCTTCGTTCAGCAACAATGTGTTTCTATGTTCCTGTCACTAGATGGTGCCATTGTACACAACATTTACTCAGCAGGTCAGTGAATTCAAAAACAGTCTTCGGAGTTGAGTCCTCAAGCTCTAGCCTACAACCCATCATGCATCAGCACAACTAGGCTAAGTAGGCTAGCGGACGATTAATGTATTGTAAACTTTCGTAAATATTTGACTCACCTCAAATCACACGTGTCAACGCGCAGTTTTAGTGTTGAACTGAAGAATATCTTCCGCATGAACTTTCTCTGGTCTGGAGCTGTATTGTTGCGTCATTTGGAACGCTTGAGCGTCATAATCCGTTCAACGCGCCTGCTTGATTGACAGCTCGGGGTTCTCCTGCGCATCAGTGTCCAAAAGTCGATATTGTTTAGCTACTCATAATTGATAAAGACATTTACAACTATTTTCACTTGTATTTTTGCCTAAGGTTATTTGGAATTCTATGTTGTGTGATTTGTCTTTGCATGGGCCTAAAGTTCAATGAAATACAAACAGCAACCATAGCCTACAAAACATTTCCCACACAAATACAAATGTGGGTGTTTAGTGAGAACACAAAATAATAACAGAACAGCCATAACTGTACAAACAAACATACAATCACAACTCTGGTGCACCTGTCCAGGTCAAACTGTTCAGTATGTCACCATCACCAACTGCTGGACGACACCTGTTCCCCGGGGTACAAGAATCCAGTTGATCCGTTTTCAATTGACCACCGTTACATTTACATTTAAGTCATTTAGCAGACGCTCTTATCCAGAGCGACTTACAAATTGGTGCATTCACCTTATGACATCCAGTGGAACAGCCACTTTACAATAGTGCATCTAAATATTTTAAGGGGGGTGAGAAGGATTACTTTATCCTATCCTAGGTATTCCTTAAAGAGGTGGGGTTTCAGGTGTCTCCGGAAGGTGGTGATTGACTCCGCTGTCCTGGCGTCGTGAGGGAGTTTGTTCCACCATTGGGGGGCCAGAGCAGCGAACAGTTTTGACTGGGCTGAGCGGGAACTGTACTTCCTCAGTGGTAGGGAGGCGAGCAGGCCAGAGGTGGATGAACGCAGTGCCCTTGTTTGGGTGTAGGGCCTGATCAGAGCCTGGAGCTACTGAGGTGCCGTTCCCCTCACAGCTCCGTAGGCAAGCACCATGGTCTTGTAGCGGATGCGAGCTTCAACTGGAAGCCTGTGGAGAGAGCAGAGGAGCGGGGTGACGTGAGAGAACTTGGGAAGGTTGAACACCAGACGGGCTGCAGCGTTCTGGATGAGTTGTAGGGGTTTAATGGCACAGGCAGGGAGCCCAGCCAACAGCGAGTTGCAGTAATCCAGACGGGAGATGACAAGTGCCTGGATTAGGACCTGCGCCGCTTCCTGTGTGAGGCAGGGTCGTACTCTGCGGATGTTGTAGAGCATGAACCTACAGGAACGGGCCACCGCCTTGATGTTAGTTGAGAACGACAGGGTGTTGTCCAGGATCACGCCAAGGTTCTTAGCGCTCTGGGAGGAGGACACAATGGAGTTGTCAACCGTGATGGCGAGATCATGGAACGGGCAGTCCTTCCCCGGGAGGAAGAGCAGCTCCGTCTTGCCGAGGTTCAGCTTGAGGTGGTGATCCGTCATCCACACTGATATGTCTGCCAGACATGCAGAGATGCGATTCGCCACCTGGTCATCAGAAGGGGGAAAGGAGAAGATTAATTGTGTGTCGTCTTCATAGCAATGATAGGAGAGACCATGTGCGGTTATGACAGAGCCAAGTGACTTGGTGTATAGCGAGAATAGGAGAGGGCCATGACAGCATGGAATTCAAAGGAGGCGATAGAAAGATGGGTAAGGGGAGAAAGAGAGAATGACCACTTGGGAGAGATTAGGATCCCGGTGCCACCACCCCGCTGACCAGAAGCTCTCGGGGTGTGCGAGAACACGTGGGCAGACGAGGAGAGAGCAGTAGGAGTAGCAGTGTTATCTGTGGTGATCCATGTTTCCGTCAGTGCCAAGAAGTCGAGGGACTGGAGGGAGGCATAGGCTGAGATGAACTCTGCCTTGTTGGCCGCAGATCGGCAGTTCCAGAGGCTACCGGAGACCTGGAACTCCACGTGGGTCGTGCGCGCTGGGACCACCAGATTAGGGTGGCCGCGGCCACGCGGTGTGGAGCGTTTGTATGGTCTGTGCAGAGAGGAGAGAACAGGGATAGACAGACACATAGTTGACAGGCTACAGAAGAGGCTACGCTAATGCGAGGAGATTGGAATGACAAGTGGACTACACGTCTCGAATGTTCAGAAAGTTAAGCTTACGTAGCAAGAATCTTATTGACTAAAATGATTAAAATGATACAGTACTGCTGAAGTAGGCTAACTGGCAGTGGCTGCGTTGTTGACTTTGTAGGCTAGCTGGCAGTGGCTGCGTTGTTGACACTACACTAATCAAGTCGTTCCGTTGAGTGTAATAGTTTCTACAGTGCAGCTATTCGGGGGCTAGCTGGCTAGCTAGCAGTGTTGATTACGTTACGTTGCGTTAAAAGAACGACAATAGCTGGCTAGCTAACCTAGAAAATCGCTCTAGACTACACAATTATCTTTGATACAAAGACGGCTATGTAGCTAGCTATGTAGCTAGCTACGATCAAGCAAATCAAACCGTTGTGCTGTAATGAAATGAAATGAAAATGTGATACTACCTGTGGAGCGAAGCGGAATGCGACCGGGTTGTTGAAGTTATATTCGGTAGACGTTGGCTAGCTGTTAGCTAGCTAGCAGTGTCTCCTACGTTAAGGACGACAAATAGCTGGCTAGCTAACCTCGGTAAATTAAGATAATCACTCTAAGACTACACACTCTAAACTACACAATTATTTTGGATACGAAGACAGCAAAGACAACTATGTAGCTAGCTAACACTACACTAATCAAGTCGTTCAGTTGAGTGTAATAGTTTCTACAGTGCTGCTATTCGGTAGACGGTGGACGTTAGCTGGGCAGTAGACTACGTTAGGACGACGAAATATGATAATTACGCAATTATCTTTGATACAAAGACGGCTATGTAGCTAGCTAAGAAGAAATTGCTAAGTTTAGACAAATCAAACCGTTGTACTATAATGAAATGTAATGAAAAGTAATGAAAAGTAATACTACCTGCGGACCGAAGTGCGAATGCGACCGCTCGCTCCAAACTCGGTCCAACCCGCAAGGCTATCAAACAAGCTAAGCATCAGTACAGAGACAAAGTAGAATCTCAATTCAACGGCTCAGACACAAGAGGCATGTGGCAGGGTCTACAGTCAATCACGGACTACAAGAAGAAATCCAGCCCAGTCACAGACCAGGATGTCTTGCTCCCAGGCAGACTAAATAACTTTTTTGCCCGCTTTGAGGACAATACAGTGCCACTGACACGGCCTGCAACGAAAACATGCGGACTCTCCTTCACTGCAGCCGAGGTGAGTAAGACATTTAGACGTGTTAACCCTCGCAAGGCTGCAGGCCCAGACGGCATCCCCTGCCGCGCCCTCAGAGCATGCGCAGACCAGCTGGCCGGTGTGTTTACGGACATATTCAATCAATCCCTATACCAGTCTGCTGTTCCCACATGCTTCAAGAGGGCCACCATTGTTCCTGTTCCCAAGAAAGCTAAGGTAACTGAGCTAAATGACTACCACCCCGTGGCACTCACTTCCGTCATCATGAAGTGCTTTGAGAGACTAGTCAAGGACCATGTCATCTCCACCCTACCTGACACCCTAGACCCACTCCAATTTGCTTACCGCCCAAATAGGTCCACAGACGATGCAATCTCAACCACACTGCACACTGCCCTAACCCATCTGGACAAGAGGAATATCAATGTGAGAATGCTGTTCATCGACTACAGCTCGGCATTCAACACCATAGTACCCTCCAAGCTCATCATCAAGCTCGAGACCCTGGGTCTCGACCCCGCCCTGTGCAACTGGGTACTGGACTTCCTGACGGGACGCCCCCAGGTGGTGAGGGTAGGCAACAACATCTCCACCCCGCTGATCCTCAACACTGGGGCACCACAAGGGTGCGTTCTGAGCCCTCTCCTGTACTGTACTCCCTGTTCACCCACGACTGCGTGGCCACGCATGCCTCCAACTCAATCATCAAGTTTGCGGACGACACAACAGTGGTAGGCTTGATTACCAACAACGACGAGACGGCCTACAGGGAGGAGGTGAGGGCCCTCGGAGTGTGGTGTCAGGAAAATAACCTCACACTCAACGTCAACAAAACTAAGGAGATGATTGTGGACTTCAGGAAACAGCAGAGGGAACACCCCCCTATCCACATCGATGGAACAGTAGTGGAGAGGGTAGCAAGTTTTAAGTTCCTCGGCATACACATCACAGACAAACTGAATTGGTCCACTCACACAGACAGCATCGCAAAGAAGGCGCAGCAGCGCCTATTCAACCTCAGGAGGCTGAAGAAATTCGGATTGTCACCAAAAGCACTCACAAACTTCTACAGATGCACAATCGAGAGCATCCTGTCGGGCTGTATCACCGCCTGGTACGGCAACTGCTCCGCCCAGAGGGTAGTGAGGTCTGCACAACGCATCACCTGGGGCAAACTACCTGCCCTCCTTGACACCTACACCACCCGATGTCACAGGAAGGCCATAAAGATCATCAAGGACAACAACCACCCAAGCCTTTCCGTTCACCCCGCTATCATCCAGAAGGCGAGGTCAGTACAGGTGCATCAAAGCTGGGACCGAGAGACTGAAAAACAGCTTCTATCTGAAGGCCATCAGACTGTTAAACAGCCACCACTAACATTGAGTGGCTGCTGCCAACACACTGACTCAACTCCAGCCACTTTAATAATGGGAATTGATGGGAAATGATGTAAAATATACCACTAGCCACTTTAAACAATGCTACCTAATATAATGTTTACATACCCTACATTATTCATCTCATATGTATACGTATATACTGTACTCTATATCATCTACTGCATCTTTATGTAATACATGTATCACTAGCCACTTTAACTATGCCACTTTGTTTACATACTCATCTCATATGTATATACTGTACTCGATACCATCTACTGTATCTTGCCTATGCCGCTCTGTACCATCACTCACTCATATATCTTTATGTACATATTCTTTATCCCCTTACACTTGTGTCTATAAGGTAGTAGTTTTGGAATTGTTAGCTAGATTACTTGTTGGTTATTACTGCATTGTCGGAACTAGAAGGACAAGCACTTCGCTACACTCGCATTAACATCTGCTAACCATGTGTATGTGACAAATAAAATTTGATTTGATTTGAAATGGGACCATTTTCCTGTCAAAATGTAACAAGTACTTTTTGGTGTCAGGGAAAATGTATGGATTAAAAAGTACATTATTTTCTTTATGAATGTAGGGAAGTAAAAGTAAAAGTTGGCAACAATATAAATAGTAAAATACAGTACAGATACCCCCCAAAAAACGACTTAAGAAGTACTTTGCAGTAGTTGTACTTAAGTACTTTAAACCAATCAATAAATGAATGCGTGGGGATGTTTCATATGATTTCAGATCATCTTAACTCCCCACCACCAATGAACCATTTATTGTATTACAGAAACCCACTGAACCACCACTGCAATATAGACCTACACTAAGAACAAGGTTCTTTCTACAACCTAAAAGGATTATTCCTCTGTCCCCATAGGAGAACCCTTTTGGGTTCCAGGTAGAACCCCTTCTGTGCCGAGGTAGAACACTTTTGGGCTCCATTCCACAGAGGGTTCTACCTGGAACCAAAAAGGACTTTCCTTCGGTGACAGCCAAGAACCCTGTTGGAACCCCTTTTTAGAAGAGTGTCCTCAACAAGTTCAACCTGTTAAGTTTACACCATTTCATTCTGTCCTCAAACTGCTGATTGGTATTCAAGATAACATGCAACAGAGCATCACCACCGTTGAAGGTTTTCATCAACCTCTTAAATAGCAGTGTTCCAAGATCCTCCACCAGGGGTGACTGTAGTATCCTCAAACGGACAGAAAGGAGACACAAGGGGGCCCCCACACTCATTTTAGATCCCAAGGGGTCTTTATTTTCATACTGGATGCTCTCACCCTCATCACAGCAGAACAGCTGCAGTGACATTGATTGGTTGCTCTGGCTCATCACTTGTTGACTAAAAGAAAGACAGATTTAGACATTTGTTGGACATTGCCATAGTTCAACAGCTGAAAAGCCTTCATTAACATCCTCCCAGAGATAGAAAGACATCCAGTATTCACTGAATGAAGGAGCCTATTTACAATTTCATTCATCAATTAAATAAATGATACTATAGTACATTCAATGACGTTATTATTGTAGACTATAGGCTCCTCCTGTATCTACCTTCTACAATACCGTGGTCATTGAATGAAGCAGCATACCTATCCACATTTATTATGGTAGGTGTGGTGGTGGTAGGGATGGTAGGGATGGTAGGTGTGGTGGTGGTAGGTATGGTAGGTGTGATAGGTGTGGTGGTGGTAGGTGTAATGGTAAGTGGAGTGGTTGTAGGTGTGGTGATTGTAGGTGTGGTGACGGTAGGTGTTGTGAAGGTAGGTGTGGTTATGGTAGATGTGATGATGGTAGGTGTGGTGATGGCAGGTCTGATGGTAGGTGTGGTGAAGTAATTATGGCATGGTGTTTGTGGTGGTGGTAGGTGTGATAGGTGTGGTGATGGTATGTATGATGGTAGGTGTAGTGATTGTAGGTGTTATAGGTGTGGTGATGGTAGGTGTATGGATGGTAGGTATGGTGGGTGTGGTGACGGTAGGTGTAATGGTAGGTATGGTGATGGTAGGTGTGTTTTTGTTAGGTGTGATAGTTGTGGTAGGTAGGTGTGGTAGCTGAGGTAGGTAGGTAGGTAGGTAGGTAGGTAGGTAGGTAGGTAGGTAGGTAGGTAGGTAGGTAGGTAGGTAGGTAGGTAGGTAGGTAGGTAGGTAGGTAGGTTTGGTGGGTGTGGTGTGGTGATGGTACGTGAGGTAGCTGTGGTTATGGTAGGTGTGATAGGTGTGGTGATGGATGGTTTGGTGAAGGTAGGTATGGTAGGTGTGTTAGGTTTTTTGATGTAGGTTTGAGAGAAGTGGTGATGGTAGGTAAGTTTGGTAGGTTTGGTGATGTTAGATATGGTAGGTATGGTGATTATAGTTGTGGTAGTTTGGGTAGGTAGTTGTGGTAGGTGTGGTAGGTAGGTTTGGAAGGTGTAGTAGGTTTGATGATAGTAGATGTGATAGTTGTGGTATTGGTGGATTGTAGGTGTGTTGATGGTAGGTGTGATAGTTGTGGTAGGTCGATGTGGTAGTTGTGGTAGGTAGGTTTGGTAGTTGTGGCAGTTTTGGTAGGTAGGTGTGGTAGTTGTGGTACATATGTGTGGTGGTTGTGTTAGGTAGGTTTGGTGATGGTAGGTTTTGTAGTTGTGGTGATGATAGGTGTGGTATGGTAGGTGTGGCAGTTGTGTTAGTTTTGGTAGGTTGGTGTGGTAGTTGTGGTACATAGGGTTGGGCGGTATCCAGATTTTCATATTGTCATACCATACTTCTCTCATACCGGGATTTACAGTATTCCCGGCATAGCACATGAGTGGGTGCTAAAAACACAAGAAAAACATATTGCCCTCTATTTCCAGAATGCTAACAAATTAGCACAAACTGATAGCAAATTCACATAGACGCTGTTAGCTAAATGCTAACAACTGAAAACAAACAAACTAATTGCAAAGCAGTGGAGGCTGCTGAGGGGAAGACAACTCATAATAATGTCTGGAATGAAGTCAATTGAGTGGTATCAAACACATGGAAACATCTTTGATGTGGCTGATCCCACTCCATGGACTCCATTCCAACCATTATTATGAGCCGTCGTCTCCTCAGCAGCTTCCACTGTTGCAAAGAAAGGCAAATCCAGCTCATAAAGTGATGTAAGGGATAATCAACGAGGGACTATGAGTTCTAAGGTAAATAATGAACACTGTGGAACTGACCTTCCATGGACTTGCATTATTTTCTAGAGAACCATAAAGCCCTGAGTTGATTATCCCTTTTATACATCCATTGAAGTCGCTACTAGATAGTTACAGTAGTTGCCTTGGTAACAAACAAACATACTTGCTATTTTAGATAACCAAACCATTAGTCCTAGCGTGCTATTACGAAAACCTAATTCAACAACACCAATAATGTTTTCATTTTGACTTAATTTGTAATGTCCAAAAGTCCAAACGTAATTACCGTGGATTGGAGGGAAGAGGTCTGTGAACCAATATCAGTTTGTTGTATTCATAAAAGTGGAAGCTACTGAAGTTTTAGGGAAGCATTTTTCAGGTAAAGTCCATTCAAATTCATTAAAAAAATAAAACGTTTTTTTTTAATACAAAAAGTTATTGATATTTATTAGTGGGATGAGGTTCCTGAACCAATGATAGTTGTTTGTATTCATTAAAGTAATATGGGGTGGAAGCTATTGATGTTTTAAGAAAGTATCTTTAATGTAAAGTCAATTTCAGTTGGTAGAATATCACCAAAGTCAAGAAATACAAAAGTAATTGCTATTGATTGCAGGGATGAGGTCCCTGAACCAATCACAGTTAGTTTAACTCATGAATGTCACATGGGGTGGAATCTATTGACATTTTAAAGTATTATTCATGCAAATTTAATTAACATTTGTAAAAAAGTATCCAAAGTCAACAAATACAACACAACTTTGTGTTGATTGGAGGCATGACTCCCTGAACCAATAACAGTTGGTTGTTTTCATGAAAGTCTAGTGGGGTGGAAGATATTGATGTTTTAATGTATTTTTGTGTAAAGTGATTTGTTTTACTTTCAGTAGATTTTATAGAAGTACATTTTTTAAAACTAATTGCATTCGAGAAAAGAGATCTCTTATCAGTTTAAAATTAGTTTGAGATCTCTATGTCATGTCGTTGAGAAGGTATTGATATTTTTCATTTACAGGCAATTGTATGCGATGCAGTTTTAAGATGGTTCCTTAACCCTCTGAGCAGAGGATGACACATTTTTAGCTACATTTCACCTACAAAAACGGAATTCAGTTAAGAACAAATTCGTATTTACAACGACGGCCTACGAACAGTAGGTTAATTATTAACTGCCGTGTTCAAGGGAGGAATGACAGATTTTTACCTTGTCAGCTCAGGGATTCTATCTAGCAACCTTTCGGTTACTGAACCAACAGTCTAACCACTAGGATACCTGCTGGTTACTGACCCAACACTCTAACCACTAGGATACCTGCTGGTTACTGACCCAACACTCTAACCACTAGGATACCTGCTGGTTACTGACCCAACACTCTAACCACTAGGATACCTGCTGGTTACTGACCCAACACTCTAACCACTAGGATACCTGCTGGTTACTGACCCAACACTCTAACCACTAGGCTACCTGCTGGTTACTGACCCAACACTCTAACCACTAGGATACCTGCTGGTTACTGACCCAACACTCTAACCACTAGGATACCTGCCGCCCCCGGTAGCCTAGTCAACAGTGCATGTTCCGTTGAAGAGGTTTGAAGAGCAAAGTCTGAATCTTTATTATAAAGCTACTATCGCAGCTCATAAATGCAGGTGTTTCAGCCCAGCTTAGTGCTTTCTGTGGTGGTGGGGCAGCCAGTGAGAAATACGGAGCGTAGGGGTTGGTAATGTTCTCTGGTTGCGCCGTGATTGGTTCAACATCATATTTACAAAATCATAGCTACCAAGCTGGCAGTCATCATCATGCATCCAGACAACAATCTCCTGGCAAATCCTTTTCAATCCTTGTCATATGAAGAGAAATTATAGATAAAAAGTATCAGTGGTCATCAACCTTTCCAAATAAACACAAAAAGTTGGAAAATCGCAAATTCAACAATCAGTGGTTTGGAAGGAATCAGTGGCTAACTGCAAACTTAAGAAAGCAATCACTAGCCTGCTATTCAACATGACTCCTGCCGCAATCAAAACAACTGGAAACTCTGAACTGGGACATCTTAGATTTCAGTGAGTTCAAGACAACTGGGAACTCTGACTGGGACATCTTAGACTTCAGTGAGTTCAAGACAACTGGGACCTCTGACTGGGATATCTTAGACTTCAGTGAGTTCAAGACAACTGGGAACTCTGAACTAAATATAAACCAGGGAGATGTGTGAACTGTAGATAAGATAGTAATACTAAGTGTACGTTGTGTAGTAATAAACCAGGGAGATGTGTGAACTGTAGATAAGATAGTAATACTAAGTGTAGGTTGTGTAGTAAGCTGTTAGTAGCCCATGTGCCTCACCCTAATAATGTTGTCCCTTTCCACTCCCATAACTTAGCCTACTGCTCTGACTTGATGCTGCACATGTAGACTATAGCCTGTTTTAGAGAAATGTAATCATCGAATATTGTACGAGCTTTCATTGTCTGCTTATATGCAGTTATGACTTGGTGTACAGGGAGAATACTGTAAGAATGGCCCATGTTCAAAATTCTGTCGCTGTACATTTCAAAAGTGCTGAACAAATGGTGATATTGACGACGTCCATCCTAGGTCTCTCATTGTCTTAATCTAAATTACAGATATCCTGTTGTCCACTCGTTGTCCCCTTGTGCCATAGTTTGTACATAAGCAAGTTAGCCATATCAGCTATGTAAGTTATAGTGCAATTAATGTATTGTTTAGTGTTGTGTTGTGTAGTGGCTTTGCTGGCATTCATCTAAAACATTTTGGGGGAGTTTTCCCCACCAAGATGTACATGCTGCAATCACCACTGGGTGGGTGAATTATAACACATCAACCCTGTTACCTATAGATAGACAGTCTAGAAATGTTTAAACTATTTACATGTGTTTGGTAAGCTTGCATTCCATTCCCCCTGTCAGATGGGGATCTATGGTTGATTCTAGATGAAATAGTCAACTCTGTTACAGTCAACCCTGTCACTTTATTTGGCCCTTAATAGGCACTTGCTATAGTATGTATTTGTTACTCTTGAGATGGGAAACATATTTTATATTAAGTTGAACATGTGCTCTTTATGACACAATGTTAGAATTAGGTGAAATATAAAGTTACACTCCCCAAAAGGTACTCAACTAGTGGAATGACCCAAGTACTGAACTGGAGGTGGGAGAGATAACGATGCGTCTACTGTTGCTCTCTCCTCAGACTCTTAGAGAAGCTATTTCAATCTGATATTTCTCCTATGGTCTAAAATAGATGTGTATAGAAGACTCCTCTCTAATATAACATGTCACACATTGTATCAAACTGATGGAATGTCAGGTGTCTCATTGAAAGTCTAACATCTACCATGACTACTGGATGTTTCAATTCTAATAAATAACAAAACAATCCACACCGTAACAACAATATTGCTTTTTTACTAAATGCTTTTATTAAAGAATAAAACTTTGCTATCAAAAATGACATCATCAAACATCACTGGCCTGACTTGAGCAGCTCTGCCCGGGGATGGAGCCAGCAACTTAGCTGCTACCGGTCCGGTCCAGGCTACCTGCAGACCTCCTCCCAGACCTCCTTTTCAGCACCTCCCCTTAACAGGAGAGGTGGTGGAAATGATCAGAGTTGCATTCAACTTGAATAAAGATGAGAAACTCTGGTCTGTGGAGCCACTGGTCTGAGGGGAGGACTTCTGTTGAAACCATTTCCATTTTTGGGATATTTTCTAGGACTGTAGAGGTGGTGATCAGAGATGAATTTAACTAGGATACAGATGAGAGTCTCTGTTCTTGGGAGGAGGATCACTGACCTTCGATGGTTTGTTGCCTGATAAAGAGGATACTTGCTGGCTTGAGGAGACTATAATGTTTTGAGGAGGAAATGTGGCTCGATGACTTAAAGAGGAGGAAAAATTATTGGGCGACACTTTTAATTACCAACGTAACCTCAGTGGAACTGTGGCTTCATCGAGTTCCAGCTCTAGGCAGACAGCACATCAGGAAGGCTGTAAGACATCACAGAGACAGGTAAGTATCTATATATTTACATGTGTGTTGCATGTACACTAAACCCTCACATTTGGATAATGTCACTTTTTAAAGTGATGACATGTATATTAACAGTGTAAAACATGAATAGATGTTTAAACATTCTTTACCTGATCCTAATTTTCTTCCAGATGCTTGGCTTTTTCTTTGTCTTTGTGTTGGAGATTGGCTCTGATGTTTCAGCCTCTTCTGGAGCTTCTAGCTGCTGGCTGTCTGGCCCCCCCTGATGGTTCTCTGGCCCCTCCTGCTGGTTCTCTGAACTCCCCTCCTGGTTCTCTGCCCATGCCTGTTGCCTCCTTGGCCTTTCCTGGTGGCCATCAGCAGATCCAGTGGGCTCTTGGCTTACTTGTTGGCCTGTGGCCCATCCGGGCAACTCCTGACCGTGGTTGTAATCGTGGCTGTGTTGGGTGGTTAGACACCGGGTGTTGATTTGAGCATCAGCCTCCAGATTCATCTGATCCAGGTAGTTTTCCTTCATCCTCTCCCTCTCCTCCTTCAGTTTTTGATGAGTGTGTTTTTTAAGCAGGGACCTCTCTCTCCACTGCTTATTGAAATCCTCCATCTTCTTCCTTCTCTCCTCAGCCTTCAGCAGCTCCTTCCTCTTCTCCCTCTCTCTCTCTGCCCGGGTCATGGTGGATGTTAGCCTTGTGTGTCCAGGGATGGCTGGGAGGGGAGAAGAAGTAGAGTTTACATTCAACTTAGTGGATCTGGTATCAACTTAAATGTAATGGACACAGGGAATGAAGAATAGAAAACACAATTGGATCTCAATGATTCTTTACTCTTTTCAGTTGAGCAAGGCATGGAATGTGTCAATAAAGTGCAATAATTCCCATCCCGAATTGACATGGTCCTAAATTGAACGTGTGTCCAGAATGGCACCTATTCTTTGTATAGTGCCAGGGCATATGTGATCGCTTAGGGCCCCATGGCCACTAGTAGCCCCCGGATCCCCCCAAAACACGTTTTTGTGTGTGTTTCTTATGAACTGATGCAACATGATGACTGGTGTGGAACGTATGTGTGTAGAGGAGACTACAGAGGATGATGTCATAAGTAGAGGGAAAACAGGTCTTACCTATGTGGACGATCTTATGGCCCTCCTCAGCCTCTCTCTGATACGTTCTCTCTATCTTTCTGAGGTTCCTCTTCTCCCATGTTTTATTCACCCAGCCGACAGCTCTCCTTCTGATACTTTTATCAGGTGGGAGAATGTCCTCCTTGTCATATTCCTTCTCCTCCTCCTCTAAGTCACCCCTCTTGTACTCAAGGATCTCCCTTCTTTCCTCTTCCACCATCTCCTCTCTTTTTTTTGCCTGTATTATTTTTTGTCTCTCTCTAATTAAAGATAAATGGCATTTAATGGCTTTCTTTCTCTCCTCCTCTCTCTCATCCTCTCTCTGCCTCTCCTCCTCTCTTAGTCTCAACATTTCTTTCTGTCTAGCAATTTCAATCTCTCGTTTTCTATCCTGCTCCTCTTGTTGTCTTGCCCTCTCCTGTTTTCTTTCCATCTCCAGCCGTCTTTCCTCCTTCTCCCTCCTGATTTGTTGTCCTCTTTCTATGTGTTCTCGTTCCCCCTTCAACACTTCTAACCTCCTCTCTTTACGCCTATTGAAAACTTCCCGTGCTTTTGCTTTAACATTAACTACTACATGTTTCTTCATGCTTACTTCCTTTCCTCTCTCTTCTCTTTCCCCGTACTCTTCCTCTGCTTCCTTAATCACTTCCTGCTTTTCTTCCATCTCTCTCTCCTGTTCTATCTCCAGTTCATTCTGTCCCTCAATTTCCCTAAAATATTTTTCTGCCCCTCCTTTCTTCTTCCTGCTTCCTCCCTTTGTCTCATAATCATCTTGTCTTTCTCCATCTCTTTCTGTTGCTGATCTCTTAATTCCATCTCTCTCTGATTGTCATTGTCTTTCTCCCTTTCTTTCTCCTTCTCCTTTTGTTTCTGTCTCTCCTCTTGTTGTTGTCGTCTGTGTATCTCTTCTATCTCTCTGTCTCTTGTTCTCCCTCTCTCTTCCCTCCTTCTCCATGTCAATTTGCTTCTGTTTCCATATATTTTCTTCTTCTTGATCTCTCTCAAACATGATCTTTCTCTCCTCTTGTTGTTGTCGTCTTTCTTTCTCTCCCATCTCTCTCTGTCTCTCTTTCTCTTCGATCGCTCTCTGTCTCTCTTCTTCTCGTTCTTCATCTTCCATCTCTATTTGCTTCTGTTTAAATAGTTGTTCTTCATTCTCTTTTCAATCTCTTTCTGTCTCTCTTCTTCTCCTCTGATATGTTTTTGTCTCTTTTCCATTATCTTTCTTTTGATCTCTCTCTGTCTCTCTTTCTCCTTCTCTTGTACTTCCTCTTTCATCTCTTTTTGCATCTGTTTACATATTTCTTCATCATTCTCTCTTTTGATCTCTCTCTGTCTCTCTTCTTCTCGTTCTTCCTCTTCCATCTCTTTTTGCTTCTGTTCAAATAGTTCTTCTTCATTCTCTCTTTCAATATCTTTCTGTCTCTCTTTCTCCCTCTCTCTTTCTTCCTCTTCCATCTCTATTTGCTTCTGTTTACATCTTTCTTCTTCGTGCTCTCTTTCAATCTCTTTCTGTCTCTCTTCTTCTCTTTCGATATGTTTTTGTCTCTTTTCCATTATTTTTCTTTTGATCTGTCTCTGTCTCTCTTTCTCCCTCTCTCTTTCTTCCTCTTCCATCTCTATTTGCTTCTGTTTACATCTTTCTTCTTCAATCTCTCTTTCAATCTCTCTCTGTCTCTCTTCTTCTCTTTCCATAATTTTCTGTCTCTTCTCCATTCTCTTTCTTTTGATCTCTTTCTGTCTCTCTTTCTCCCTCTCTCTTTCTTCCTCTTCCATCTCTATTTGCTTCTGTTTACATCTTTCTTCTTCAATCTCTCTTTCAATCTCTCTCTGTCTCTCTTCTTCTCTTTCCATAATTTTCTGTCTCTTCTCCATTCTCTTTCTTTTGATCTCTTTCTGTCTCTCTTTCTCCCTCTCTCGTTTGTCCTCTTCCATCTCTTTTTGCTTCTGTTCAAATAGTTCTTCTTCATTCTCTCTTTCAATCTCTTTCTGTCTCTCTTTCTCCCTCTCTCGTTCTTCCTCTTCCATCTCTATTTGCTTCTGTTTACATCTTTCTTCTTCGTGCTCTCTTTCAATCTCTCTCTGTCTCTCTTCTTCTTGTTCGATATGTTTTTGTCTCTTTTCCATGATCTTTCTTTTGATCTCTCTCTGTCTCTCTTTCTCCCTCTCTCGTTCTTCCTCTTCCATCTCAATTTGCTTCTGTTTACATCCTTCTTCTTCGTGCTCTCTTTCAATCTCTCTCTGTCTCTCTTTCTCCCTCTCTCGTTCTTCCTCTTCCATCTCAATTTGCTTCTGTTTACATCTTTCTTCTTTGTGCTCTCTTTCAATCTCTCTCTGTCTCTCTTCTTCTCTTTCTTTCTCTTCCATCTCTATTTTCTTCTGTTTACATCTTTCTTCTTCATGCTGTCTTTCAATCTCTCTCTGTCTATCTTTCTCCCTCTCTCGTTCTTCCTCTTCCATCTCTATTTGCTTCTGTCCACATCTTTCTTCTTCAATCTCTCTTTCAATCTCTCTCTGTCTCTCTTCTTCTCTTTCCATAATTTTCTGTCTCTTCTCCATTCTCTGTCTTCTGATCTGTCTCTGTCTCTCTTTCTCCCTCTCTCTTTCTTCCTCTTCCATCTCTATGTGCTTCTGTTTGCGTCTCTCCTCTTCTTCTCTCTCCATCTCCTTCTTCTTCTCATCTTCTTCTTGTCTCTGTTTTGGTATTTTCTCCATTCTCTTTCTTTCAACCTCTTTCTGTTTGTTGTGCTCACCCTCCATCTTCTCCTCCATGTCCATTTGGTTCTGTGTCCATTTATATTTGTCTGTTTCCATATTTTCTAATTCTATCCGCTGTTCCTTGATTTTCTTGAAGACTTCCTCCAATTCAGACGTCTTTTTGTCATTGAGGAGGGCCGTCTCCATCTCCATCTCTCTCTCCACTCTATTTTTCATCTCCTCTTCACTTCGTCTCCAATCATTTTCTCTCTCTCTGTCTCTATCAAATGTTCTCTCTGGTTCAGTCTCGTCTTTCAATCTAATCTCTTCTTTCATTCTCACAACCTCTCTGTCTAACACTAGTACATTTTGGTTAACCTGTTTCACTCTCTCATTCTGTCTTCTAAACGCTTCTTTCGCTCTTTCAAATTTGATTTTGTATTGAATCTCTTTTGTTGTCATATCTTCTTTCAGTCTCTCAACCTCTCTCTCTAACTCTTTTACCTTTTCGTTAACCAGTTTGACTTTCTCATTCTCTGCAATACGCACGTCTCTTTCTCTTTCAAATATGATTTCCTTCTCAATCTCTTTCAATCTCTCAATCTCTCGTTCTAACACTTTTATCGTTTCTTCTGCCTGTTCCATTTTCTTCTTCATTTCTTGTCTTTCCAATTCTGCTTTTCTCTCCCTTTCCATCTCCCTTTCTCTCTCTTTTTTCCCTCTCTCTTTCCCTCTCTCTTTCCTGTCTCAATAGGTTTGTTGTTCCAGGCCAGTCTTGGTCGCTGATCCTCCATGACTTTCTGCCATAGCCTCAATCTCTCAATCTCTTGCTTCATTTTAAAAGGTTAAATTAGTGATAATCTATTACAAAGACATACTTTCAAAGGATTTGCAGAGAATGATACACAGAAATACAACCTAGAGCTAGGTAATTGAATCAAACACTGGACAACATCAATAGCGGGGTCATTTTGATCAATTCATCTGGACAGTTCATTGTCATTAATGTATTATCATGGTTAGAAAAAATTACGAGACATTTTATGGTATCAATTATGTCCCAAATGTGTACAAATACAAGCACACAACCTTCTTGCCCATTCAGTTAGGGGTTTGAGAAATTCCTGTTACAATTTGTGTGATGTTACAACAATGTTGCCTCTGATGTTTATACAAATGAGGCTTCACTAATGCAGTTATTTACAACCTGCACAGATACAGTTATCAACAACAACAACAGTAATGACGTTAATAAGGAAGAGGATATTCAACCGGCAGAAGAAAGGCATAGGGGTTGAGATAAATGAAGGTTAGGTTCAGGACCTAGGTTTGGGTTAAGGTAAAGGTCAGGTATCGTTTCAGTGAGGTTAAGGTAAGGGTTAAGGAAAGGAATAAAAGTTAACATTGGGTTAGCGTACTGCTGTCTGCCACTATTCATTTTCAGCTGGTAAATATACACTGCCTTCTAATAATAACAATGACATGTCTTACGTGGGCCAGTTGTAGGTCCACCATCAGTAGATCCAGCAGTTGTTTGAGTCTGTGGATCTCCTGCATTTTTCTCTGGTGCTCTATTGCTTCTGTGGCTCTCTCTGCCTCCCTCTGTCTCTCTGCTTCCCTCTGTCTCTCTGCCTCCCTCTGTCTCTCTACTTCTCTCTGTCTCTCTGCCTCCCTCTGTCTCTCTGCTTCCCTCTCTCGCTCTGCTTCTCTGTGTCTCTCTGCTTCTCTCTGTCTCTCTGCCTTTCTCTCTCTCTCTGCATCTCTCTCTCTCTCTGCATCTCTCTCTCTCTCTGCCTCTCTCTGGCTCTCTGCCTCCCTCTGGCTCTCTGCCTCCCTCTGGCTCTCTGCCTCCCTCAGTCTCAGGATCTCAGCCTTCCACTCTTTCAATATACCCCTTTCTACTCTTCTTCTCCTCCTTTCATCTTTTAAAAGGGCTCGGAGATTGTCTGACTCAGACTGTAATTGTTCAATGATCTTGTCCATCTCCGATCCACCATTCCTCTTCTTCTTTTCCTCTTCCCAGAGGCACACTTGAAGTCTGTCCATCTCCTTCTTCTGATTTCGGATCGTTCGATCCTTCCCCATCAACTCAAGCATGTGGGCTTCCTTCTCTGTACAGGTCTTCTTCTCTTCTCTCGGGAAGTGAACCTCCATCTCTGCCTGCTTGTAGCTGGGAGCAAAGGAATGTCAACACATTATTTAGGAAGTGAACTCAGACAATTTACTACAATATTAAAATAATAATTCAACTTCTGCTCAATGTAACTGTCTTTAATAACACATCACACAACTGTGACTTACAGTACATGAATGTGATGAGTTGACTGTCCATGATGGCCAGAGGTGGGTAATGTGTCACTCTGGTCCAGGGCGTTACGTACAGCTTGCAGACACTGAGCCTTCCTTCAGCAAGCCACACATAATGCCCTGGACCAGAGCTAGGTTATGTGATGAATGACTTACAGACTGTTCCATATGATAGGAGGGGGTAAGAAGACAGTCCCAGTAGGAGACATAATGCCCTGGACCAGAGCTAGGTTATGTAATGAATGACTTACAGACTGTTCCATATGATAGGAGGGGGTAAGAAGACAGTCCCAGTAGGAGACGGAGATCGTCCAGGAGAAGAAGAGGTGTCCATCTCCTCAGTGACTGCAGGAAAGGTCTACTAGTTTTATTTCTGGAAAATAAAGAGATGCCTTCGTTCAGCAACAATGTGTGTTTCTATGTTCCTGTCACTAGATGGTGACATTGTACACAACATTTACTCACCAGGTCAGTGAATTCAGAAACAGTCTTCAGAGTTGAGTCCTCAAGCTCTAGCCTACAACCCATAATGCATCAGCACAACTAATATAATAACACCTCATCACAACTTCATAATCACAGTACACCTGGATATTGTTCACAAAGTGTTTCAGGGTAGGAGTGCTGATCTAGGATCAGGTCGCCTCCTGTCCATCAAAACGTATTCAGTTTGATTTAAAAGACAAAACTGATAATTGATCAGCACTCCTTCTATGAGACTTTGTGAATATGAGCCTATGTGAAAGAACCTTTCTGGCATAATGCTGGCTAGACAGTACACAGACAATGCAGATAGTCTGACAGACAGACAGAAGAGTAGATACAGATGGTGTGATTGATAGCAACAGAAATAACAAAGCAATTATAAATAATTGTATTTTATTAGGCTAGCTATATAATGTCAGAAAGAAAACATATTTCAAATACATTAACGTTCACCTTCACGTGTGTTATTTTACCATGACAGGATTATAGGCTAAGTAGGCTAGCGGACGATTAATGTATTGTAAACTTTCGTAAATATTTGACTCACCTCAAATCACACGTGTCAACGCGCAGTTTTAGTGTTGAACTGAAGAATATCTTCCGCATGAACTTTCTCTGGTCTGGAGCTGTATTGTTGCGTCATTTGGAACGCTTGAGCGTCATAATCCGTTCAACGCGCCTGCTTGATTGACAGCTCGGGGTTCTCCTGCGCATCAGTGTCCAAAAGTCGATATTGTTTAGCTACTCATAATTGATAAAGACATTTACAACTATTTTCACTTGTATTTTTGCCTAAGGTTATTTGGAATTCTATGTTGTGTGATTTGTCTTTGCATGGGCCTAAAGTTCAATGAAATACAAACAGCAACCATAGCCTACAAACATTTCCCACACAAATACAAATGTGGGTGTTTAGTGAGAACACAAAATAATAACAGAACAGCCATAACTGTACAAACAAACATACAATCACAACTCTGGTGCACCTGTCCAGGTCAAACTGTTCAGTATGTCACCATCACCAACTGCTGGACGACACCTGTTCCCCGGGGTACAAGAATCCAGTCGATCCGTTTTCAATTGACCACCGTTACCTCAAGAACCGCCTATTCCAATGAAGTATAACCTCGTATTAGTTTGTCCCTGTGACAGTCAAATCCCAACGCCCTTACCGCCTGCCTGTTGAGTGTGTCTGGTGATTTTGTGGTGCTCTCTTTGGATCTCATCTCTCCGCTGTCGGAGTGATGGGCTTTCTGAGTCTTTTCGGTGAACCGGCACATTTGGCTCCGTTCAAGAAAAAGAGCGGGTTCATTTGGCTCATAAACAGATCTTCCTTCAAAATGCTTAAAATCAATCTAGAACAATTAAAGAAATGCTAATATTAAATGTAAAGAACAAACGGTAGGCTTCAATTAAGTCAGAACTATTTTCACTTGACTTTCATTTCGTGTATTTTTGTCTACGGTTATTTGGTAGTCTATGTTGTGTGATTTGTCTTTGTATGGGCCTGAAGTTCAATGAAATAAATCCTCGTGGACCAGATTGACCCACTCTCCCCACTATTTATTATTTCTGCAGTGAGGATTCACCCCCTTTAGATAATTATGTTGTAATTTATCTACAGAAAAACGTTGTTCTGAGCTCAACAAGCAGTAGTAGCAGTTTGCAAATCATAGAGCCAGATGAATGGCTCTTTCACCGATGCAATTCGGTTCCCGACGTTCAACAAAAATATCCGTTCAAAAACAGCCGTTCGTTCGTGAACGACACATCATTACACTGTAGTTCTCCACCATTTCGTATCGTGAGCTGGAGGAGCGTTCGTCCAACTTCTCATCCAAGTAAATGGCAGCGGCGCATCATCCATCCGCTGAAATCCCAAGGGACTGGGAGGATAGATCACGATGCAACAAGCGTTTGGGGAGGACATTCATTGAAACGCAATGACTGTTTTTTAAAATTCTTGCGGGACTCTTGCTCCAGAGGAAATCTCAGCAGTGATGTCTCTGCTGTGCGTCAGAGGTGGGATCTTTTCCTTCTTCACTCTGCTTATTATACTGTACATATCGGTCACATTAATGACATTGCACTCAGGAAAGTTGTCTGTAGGCTATAGCCTACATAGCCCGTTGAGTTGTCACGTTCCAGTCCAAACATGACCTGGGATGTGAGAAGGGAGCTATTCTATAACACATGTAGATGACATGTTGTCTTTATATGTAGATTATATTTTGGTCTTATATTTCATATTTATTGATGATTAGGCCTATGACTTTTGATTACACTTTGGCTACCTTGCATATTGTCCTTTCTTGCTATATCTTAAACGTTATGCCCTTGTGCAGATCTTTTCTCTAAACAATATTCATGATTGTTTGAATGAGTTGAGTAAACTACACTGTTGTTAGCTTCTCAGTCTGTACT
Organism: Oncorhynchus keta; assembly: GCF_023373465.1. Classification (NCBI taxonomy): domain Eukaryota; kingdom Metazoa; phylum Chordata; class Actinopteri; order Salmoniformes; family Salmonidae; genus Oncorhynchus; species Oncorhynchus keta. The sequence goes on from NC_068449.1 coordinate 2,995,699, forward strand.
GTACTGTCCCTGGAAGACTCTCCACATAGTTCACCTAGATCCAGTCCACTTTGTTCCACTGGTCAACTAATCATCCAAACCTCTGATTAGTGAATCAGGTGTGCTGGTGGTGGAATACATGATATGAACTGGTTAGGGGGAGGACAGGTTTGAGAAGGGAAAGACTAAATGGACTTTTCTGGCCAACATCCCATTGACAGCCCGTCTAGCCAACACCTGAAACCTAAAACTGACCCTAACCTTAACCCTAAGATTAACCCTAAGATTAACCAAACCCTTAAGCCTTAAAGGTCGTCTCATCATGGGTGTGATTCAGACTGTAGTTTCTCCCTGTATGTCCAGTAAACCTCCTCTCATCATGGGTGTGATTCAGACTGTAGTTTCCCCCTGTATGTCCAGTAAACCTCCTCTCATCATGGGTGTGATTCAGACTGTAGTTTCTCCCTGTATCTCCAGTAAACCTCCTCTCATCATGAGTGTGATACAGACTGTAGTTTCTCCCTGTGTGTCCAGTAAACCTCTCATCATGGGTGTGATTCAGACTGTAGTTTCTCCCTGTGTGTCCAGTAAACCTCTCATCATGGGTGTGATTCAGACTGTAGTTTCTCCCTGTGTCCAGTAAACCTCCTCTCATCATGGGTGTGATTCAGACTGTAGTTTCTCCCTGTGTCCAGTAAACCTCCTCTCATCATGGGTGTGATTCAGACTGTAGTTTCTCCCTGTGTGTCCAGTAAACCTCCTCTCATCATGGGTGTGATTCAGACTGTAGTTTCTCTCTGTGTGTCCAGTAAACCTCCTCTCATCATGGGTGGGATTCAGACTGTAGTTTCTCCCTGTATGTCCAGTAAACCTCCTCTCATCATGGGTGTGATTCAGACTGTAGTTTCTCCCTGTGTGTCCAGTAAACCTCCTCTCATCATGGGTGTGATTCAGACTGTAGTTTCTCCCTGTATGTCCAGTAAACCTCCTCTCATCATGGGTGAGATTCAGCCTGAAGCTGGAGAGGCCAGTAGCAACCAGCCCGACCACTTTATTACTAGTTGGGGATGGATAGTATCTCTAGAGGTACAGTAGAGCATTTCCATGTGAAAGGATTGTCTATTAGGTATTTGTGAAATTGTTAGATATTACTTGTTAGATAATACTGCACTGTCGGAACTAGAAGTGCAAGCATTTCGCTAGACTCGCAATAACATCTACTAACCATGTGTTGTGACCAATACATTTTGATTTTGATTTAAGCACCAATTATGCCGTTCATAGGAGCATGTGTAATTGGGTGTCAAATGAAATCTAAGAGTCTATATTTTGGGGAAATGTAATTCTAGATCCATTTTTCAACCAGTGAAGGCTTTGATTTCTGGGTAAACAGAATGCATCTTAGAAAAGATCACCAGAAAAAGTCTTAAAACCTTCTTTAAGTTCCAGTCCAAACATGACCTGGGAAGTGAGACGAGTGATAAATCTATAACACATGTAGTAGACATGTTGTCTTTATGTAGCGGGTCTTATATGCACCACAGGAGAAGCAGGAAATGAAGAGCGACTGTCTTCTATACTTTTTTCCCCCCAATCCATTATTTTACCAGGTAAGTTTACTGAGATGAGAACTCATTCTCATTTTCAGAAATTACCTGGGGAATAGTTACAGGGGAGAGGAGGGGGATGAATGAGCCAATTGTAAACTGGCGATTATTAGGTGACTGAGATGGTTTGAGGGCCAGATTGGGAATTTAGCCAGGACACCGGGGTTAACACACCTTTACTCTTACGATCAGTGTCATAGGAACTTTAATGACCTCAGAGTCAGGACACCCGTTTAACATCCCAGCTAAAAGACAACACCCTTACACAGGGCAGTGTTCCCAATCCTTTTCCTGGGGTATTGGGATATTTTTTAGACCAGATGAAAGAGTGCCTCCTACTGGCCATCCAACACCACTTCCAGCAGCATCTTAGCTTCAGAAGCAAGCCTGCGGTGGTATGCAGGGTGGTATGCTGCTGTGGCTTATGTCGATCTGCAATAGTATTGTGAAAAGACAGGACAGGAACACATAAGTCTCCAATGCACCATCTGACCAGTTGTTCTACACAGGAGCATGAAGAAAGGTCAAACACATAACCTGTCTCACATCCCCAACACATTGCTAGGTGCTTTCAGTGTTGACAGTACCAAAATACAACAACTCATGTACAAAAACACTGCAACACAAACAAGTTACAACGTGAAATCGCCTCTATCCCATTCAGACCGTAGAGGACAAAACTACATTTCCCATAATGCAGCACCAGTGGGCAGCTAACCGTCTGCATCACAGAAAGGCATGCTAGCTAGCAACAGCAGCACTTTTAGCACTCTGTAAACTATATTAATAACAATAAAACTCTGAAAGTTACATGTTTCAATAGTCTCACACTCCCTTATCACAATATCTACAGCATTAACATCGGGATGTTTTATTTATATCGCGTTATGGACTTCTACGAAGGAGTAATCTGCAACACATACTTTTCTCTCAGTGTTTTCTCAGACTGAGGAGAACGGGAGCTACGGGTTGTACCAGGGTGTTAGTAGGTGACGCAAGCACCCAAGATGACATAAAATACATTTAATGAAACAAAACCTCAAGATGTTAACATATTTCATCTACTGTAGCTACCTACTGTTATGGGTGTTTGATGGCACAGTGCTGCCATCTGTTGGTAAATGTTCATTACTGCAACTCTTGTGTTTTACCGGGGTGCTTGAGATACCCGGATGTGTTGTGATGTTCTGAACAAGTGACTCGCATCAACGCCTCCGTCTCCTCATTTAACATTCAAACAGAGTGCACAACATTTGGTAGACTTACCTAATTGTTTATGGATATGACTTTATTTAGGACGAGTGCACTAAGATAGTGGGTGTTTTCCTAATGACCGTCATTCAGTAAGGCACAAATGTTCTTCATCCTCTTTTTGACGGTAGCCAGCTTGTCCCAAGTAGATATTTAACTAGCTGGCTAATTCACAACTCACTCCCCCCCCTCCAAAATGTACTTAGTTTAAATAGCTACAAATCGATGTCTTTGCAAGTTTTCCCACTTTAGTACTCCTTCTGTGAATCAACTTATTTTCCACGATAAGAAACACATGTCATCAATAAATAAATACCTTGGTTACTGTAAAATGTTCTGTTTTTTTTGTTTACGGGGAAGAAGCAACACGAATCATCATTCAAATCGAATTTCCCGTTTGATTATGAAATTGTTGAGCTGGAATCTCATGTGTTTGTTGTCAAAGATACAGATAACGACTGCAATTATTACAAAGTTGAGGCTATGTGCTGCAATACTGTCCAGAGGAAGGGAGTAAAAATCAATGTTCCAGTTTCCAACAGAAAGGTATGTAGTACATAATGAGAAGATGCATTTGGAGTAATTAAGGCATGGCGAAGCACACGTCGTTGGCTGTGTAATCAGTAATGGGCTGGATCCATGACTACCCATGCAATCAATCACCAAAGCAATGACCACTGATGTATTACACATACCAGCAATGAAAACTAAACTACAGCTGGGTTTAACACAACTAGCATGAAGCAGCTAGTTAAGGTTAGTTTACCAATGTGTCCAGCTGTATTACATCCAAGGCTATGCTGCACAATCAATAGAAGACAATCATTTGTGACGCTGGGTCATTTCAAGGTAATTTATCAAGCTGTAACTCTTAAATTATGGTAGATGTCTGTAAAACATGTTATATTAAATCGGCATGGCGGATTTCAAGTTATAACAATCGATAATCTGCATTTTTATACGGCGATTATAATGCAATCCACGAGGAGACTGCGTGGCAGGCAGACCACCTGTTACGCAAGTGTAACGGATGTGAAACGGCTAGCTTAGTTAGCGGTGTGCGCTAAATAGCGTTTCAATCGGTTCCGTCACTTGCTCTGAGACCTTGAAGTAGTAGTTCCCCTTGCTCTGCAAGGGCCGCGGCTTTTGTGGAGCGATGGGTAACGATGCTTCGAGGGTGACTGTTGTCGTTGTGTGCAGAAGGTCCCTGGTTCGCGCCCGGGTATGGGCGAGGGGACGGTTTAAAAGTATACTGTTACACAAGTGCAGCATCAAAATGACCTTGTGGCTGCAAGGAGCAAAGGTACATTTCTAGCTATAAAAAAAAACGACATGGCTGCTGTTTAAATGAACTGTAGAGTACTATTAAAAACAATCAAAAATCAAATTTTATTGGTCACATACACATGGTTAGCTGTTACAAGAGGATTCATTTATTGTTTCAGAAATGATCTAAAAGATGATATTCATTTTTTAAAACTTAGTTTGAAGCCCGGATTCCTCGACTCTGTCATGAAGATTTGAACTCCTGGTCAGGAATATGAGCAACACCGAAATAAATATGTCCCTAATGTTTGACAAAATGGCAATAGAAAAACATCTAGACTACAATCGTGAAAGAGACCCCACCGAATGCTTTAACCATCAAGGGGCGACGTTGCCAATCAGGCAATGGTTGTTGTGGTTAGGAGAGTTCCATCGAAATGGAAACAGGTAATTATGTGACCGAGCTATCAGTGACTACATGACTACAGTTTATCTTTCCTAGAATTTTACTCACTAATAAGACACTTGATTGACTTACCCCTGCCTTGTTTACGTCTCCCACACAAGTGGCATATATGGCATATTTCCTGGCTAAATCGGCAAACACCAGCCCAAGAGACTACTGATATTTTGGCTGAGGCAATAAAGAGACTAAAAGGTATAAGATTGAATGTAAATAATAATGTCTAAATACAATAATCCAGTTTCATCACTACTATATTGTGGGGGAATTTACAGTAATTACTTTAAATGCGACAGGTCATCAATGTTGTGTGTGTGTGTGACCAGGCCCCCTGTAATACGAAGTCCATGAAATTCCTTGGAACAAGTCTAAATGCCGAGGACCACACTGACGGGGCCCACTGCATCACAGTTGAAGACCACACTGACGGGGCCCACTGCGTCACACTGCATCACAGTTGAAGACCACACTGACGGGGCCCACTGCCTCACAGTTGAAGACCACACTGACGGGGCCCACTGCATCACAGTTGAAGACCACACTGACGGGGCCCACTGCCTCACAGTTGAAGACCACACTGACGGGGCCCACTGCATCACAGTTGAAGACCACACTGACGGGGCCCACTGCATCACAGTTGAAGACCACACTGACGGGGCCCACTGCATCACAGTTGAAGACCACACTGACGGGGCCCACTGCATCACAGTTGAAGACCACACTGACGGGGCCCACTGCATCACAGTTGAAGACCACACTGACGGGGCCCACTGCATCACAGTTGAAGACCACACTGACGGGGCCCACTGCATCACAGTTGAAGACCACACTGACGGGGCCCACTGCTGCATCACAGTTGAAGACCACACTGACAGTTGAAGACCACACTGGGGCCCACTGCATCACAGTTGAAGACCACACTGACGGGGCTCACTGCCTCACAGTTGAAGACCACACTGACGGGGCCCACTGCCTCACAGTTGAAGACCACACTGACGGGGCCCACTGCCTCACAGTTGAAGACCACACTGACGGGGCCCACTGCCTCACAGTTGAAGACCACACTGACGGGGACCCACTGCATCACAGTTGAAGACCACACTGACGGGGCCCACTGCCTCACAGTTGAAGACCACACTGACGGGGCCCACTGCATCACAGTTGAAGACCACACTGACGGGGCCCACTGCATCACAGTTGAAGACCACACTGACGGGGCCCACTGCATCACAGTTGAAGACCACACTGACGGGGCCCACTGCATCACAGTTGAAGACCACACTGACGGGGCCCACTGCATCACAGTTGAAGACCACACTGACGGGGCCCACTGCATCACAGTTGAAGACCACACTGACGGGGCCCACTGCATCACAGTTGAAGACCACACTGACGGGGCCCACTGCATCACAGTTGAAGACCACACTGACGGGCCCACTGCATCACAGTTGAAGACCACACTGACGGGGCCCACTGCATCACAGTTGAAGACCACACTGACGGGGCCCACTGCATCACAGTTGAAGACCACACTGACGGGGCCCACTGCCTCACAGTTGAAGACCACACTGACGGGGCCCACTGCCTCACAGTTGAAGACCACACTGACGGGGCCCACTGCCTCACAGTTGAAGACCACACTGACGGGGCCCACTGCCTCACAGTTGAAGACCACACTGACGGGGCCCACTGCCTCACAGTTGAAGACCACACTGACGGGGCCCACTGCATCACAGTTGAAGACCACACTGACGGGGCCCACTGCCTCACAGTTGAAGACCACACTGACGGGGCCCACTGCCTCACAGTTGAAGACCACACTGACGGGGCCCACTGCCTCACAGTTGAAGACCACACTGACGGGGCCCACTGCCTCACAGTTGAAGACCACACTGACGGGGCCCACTGCATCACAGTTGAAGACCACACTGACGGGGCCCACTGCCTCACAGTTGAAGACCACACTGACGGGGCCCACTGCATCACAGTTGAAGACCACACTGACGGGGCCCACTGCATCACAGTTGAAGACCACACTGACGGGGCCCACTGCATCACAGTTGAAGACCACACTGACGGGGCCCACTGCATCACAGTTGAAGACCACACTGACGGGGCCCACTGCATCACAGTTGAAGACCACACTGACGGGGCCCACTGCCTCACAGTTGAAGACCACACTGACGGGGCCCACTGCCTCACAGTTGAAGACCACACTGACGGGGCCCACTGCCTCACAGTTGAAGACCACACTGACGGGGCCCACTGCCTCACAGTTGAAGACCACACTGACGGGGCCCACTGCCTCACAGTTGAAGACCACACTGACGGGGCCCACTGCATCACAGTTGAAGACCACACTGACAGTTGAAGACCACACTGGGGCCCACTGCCTCACAGTTGAAGACCACACTGACGGGGCCCACTGCCTCACAGTTGAAGACCACACTGACGGGGCCCACTGCATCACAGTTGAAGACCACACTGACGGGGCCCACTGCATCACAGTTGAAGACCACACTGCCTCACAGTTGAAGACCACACTGACGGGGCCCACTGCCTCACAGTTGAAGACCACACTGGGGCCCACTGCATCACAGGGCCCACTGCCTCACAGTTGAAGACCACACTGACGGGGCCCACTACAGTTGAAGACCACACTGACGGGGCCCACTACAGTTGAAGACCACACTGACGGGGCCCACTGCCTCACAGTTGAAGACCACACTGACGGGGCCCACTGCCTCACAGTTGAAGACCACACTGACGGGGCCCACTACAGTTGAAGACCACACTGACGGGGCCCACTGCCTCACAGTTGAAGACCACACTGACGGGGCCCACTGCCTCACAGTTGAAGACCACACTGACGGGGCCCACTGCCTCACAGTTGAAGACCACACTGACGGGGCCCACTACAGTTGAAGACCACACTGACGGGGCCCACTGCATCACAGTTGAAGACCACACTGACGGGGCCCACTGCATCACAGTTGAAGACCACACTGACGGGGCCCACTGCATCACAGTTGAAGACCACACTGACGGGTTGAAGACCCACTGCACTCACAGTTGAAGACCACACTGACGGGGCCCACTGCATCACAGTTGAAGACCACACTGACGGGGCCCACTGCATCACAGTTGAAGACCACACTGACGGGGCCCACTACAGTTGAAGACCACACTGACGGGGCCCACTACAGTTGAAGACCACACTGACGGGGCCCACTACAGTTGAAGACCACACTGACGGGGCCCACCACACAGTTGAAGACCACACTGACGGGCCCACTACAGTTGAAGACCACACTGACGGGGCCCACTACAGTTGAAGACCACACTGACGGGGCCCACTGCCCCACAGTTGAAGACCACACTGACGGGGCCCACTGCCACACTCACAGTTGAAGACCACACTGACCACACTGGGGCCCACTACAGTTGAAGACCACACTGACGGGGCCCACTACAGTTGAAGACCACACTGACGGGGCCCACTACAGTTGAAGACCACACTGACGGGGCCCACTACAGTTGAAGACCACACTGACGGGGCCCACTACAGTTGAAGACCACACTGACGGGGCCCACTACAGTTGAAGACCACACTGACGGGGCCCACTACAGTTGAAGACCACACTGACGGGGCCCACTACAGTTGAAGACCACACTGACGGGGCCCACTACAGTTGAAGACCACACTGACGGGCCCACTGCATCACAGTTGAAGACCACTGACGGGGCCCACTACACCACACTGACGGGGCCCACTACAGTTGAAGACCACACTGACGGGGCCCACTACAGTTGAAGACCACACTGAAGACCACACTGGGGCCCACTACAGTTGAAGACCACACTGACGGGGCCCACTACAGTTGAAGACCACACTGACGGGGCCCACTACAGTTGAAGACCACACTGACGGGGCCCACTACAGTTGAAGACCACACTGACGGGCCCACTACAGTTGAAGACCACACTGACGGGGCCCACTACAGTTGAAGACCACACTGACGGGCCCACTGTTGAAGACCATGACACTAGTTGAAGACCACACTGACGGGGCCCACTACAGTTGAAGACCACACTGACGGGGCCCACTACAGTTGAAGACCACACTGACGGGACCACACTGACGCCCACTACAGTTGAAGACCACACTGACTACAGGGGCCCACTGCAGTTGAAGACCACACTGACGGGCACAGTTGAAGACCACACTGACGGGGCCCACTACAGTTGAAGACCACACTGGGGGCCCACTACAGGGCCCACTGCATCACAGTTGAAGACCACACTGACGGGGCCCACTACACAGTTGAAGACCACACTGACGGGGCCCACTACAGTTGAAGACCACACTGACGGGGCCCACTACAGTTGAAGACCACACTGACGGGGCCCACTACAGTTGAAGACCACACTGACGGGGCCCACTACAGTTGAAGACCACACTGACGGGGCCCACTAGTTGAAGACACTGACGTTGAAGACCACACTGACGGGGCCCACTACAGTTGAAGACCACACTGACGGGGCCCACTACAGTTGAAGACCACACTGACGGGGCCCACTACAGTTGAAGACCACACTGACGGGGCCCACTGCATCACAGTTGAAGACCACACTGACGGGGCCCACTACAGTTGAAGACCACACTGACGGGGCCCACTACAGTTGAAGACCACACTGACGGGGCCCACTACAGTTGAAGACCACACTGACGGGGCCCACTACAGTTGAAGACCACACTGACGGGGCCCACTACAGTTGAAGACCACACTGTTGAAGACCACACTGACGGGCCCACTACAGTTGAAGACCACACTGACGGGGCCCACTACAGTTGAAGACCACACTGACGGGGCCCACTACAGTTGAAGACCACACTGACGGGGCCCACTACAGTTGAAGACCACACTGACGGGGCCCACTGCATCACAGTTGAAGACCACACTGACGGGCCCACTACAGTTGAAGACCTGACACTACAGTTGAAGACCACACTGACGGGGCCCACTACAGTTGAAGACCACACTGAAGACCACACAGTTGAAGACCACACTGGGGGCCCACTACAGTTGAAGACCACACTGACGGGCCCACTACAGTTGAAGACCACACTGAAGACCACACTGACGGGGCCCACTACAGTTGAAGACCACACTGACGGGGCCCACTGCCTCAGTTGAAGACCACACTGACGGGGCCCACTGCATCACAGTTGAAGACCACACTGACGGGGCCCACACAGTTGAAGACCACACTGACCCACTACAGGGGCCCACTGACGGGGCCCACACAGTTGAAGACCACACTGACGGGGCCCACTACAGTTGAAGACCACACTGACGGGCCCACTGCCTCACAGTTGAAGACCACACTGACGGGGCCCACTGCCTCACAGTTGAAGACCACACTGACGGGGCCCACTGCCTCACAGTTGAAGACCACACTGACGGGGCCCACTACAGTTGAAGACCACACTGACGGGGCCCACTCACAGTTGAAGACCACACTGACGGGGCCCACTACAGTTGAAGACCACACTGACGGGGCCCACTATCAGTTGAAGACCACACTGACGGGCCCACTACAGTTGAAGACCACACTGACGGGGCCCACTACAGTTGAAGACCACACTGACGGGCCCACTGCGGGGCCCACAGTTGAAGACCACACTGACGGGGCCCACTACAGTTGAAGACCACACTGACGGGGCCCACTGCATCACAGTTGAAGACCACACTGACGGGGCCCACTACAGTTGAAGACCACACTGACGGGGCCCACTACAGTTGAAGACCACACTGACGGGGCCCACTACAGTTGAAGACCACACTGACGGGGCCCACTACAGTTGAAGACCACACTGACGGGGCCCACTACAGTTGAAGACCACACTGACGGGGCCCACTACAGTTGAAGACCACACTGACGGGGCCCACTACAGTTGAAGACCACACTGACGGGGCCCACTACAGTTGAAGACCACACTGACGGGGCCCACTACAGTTGAAGACCACACTGAAGACCACACTGGGGGCCCACTACAGTTGAAGACCACACTGACGGGGCCCACTACAGTTGAAGACCACACTGACGGGGCCCACTACAGTTGAAGACCACACTGACGGGCCCACTGCATCACAGTTGAAGACCACACTGACGGGGCCCACTGCCTCACAGTTGAAGACCACACTGACGGGGCCCACTGCCTCACAGTTGAAGACCACACTGACGGGGCCCACTGCCTCACAGTTGAAGACCACACTGACGGGGCCCACTGCCTCACAGTTGAAGACCACACTGACGGGGCCCACTGCCTCACAGTTGAAGACCACACTGACGGGGCCCACTGCATCACAGTTGAAGACCACACTGACGGGGCCCACTGCATCACAGTTGAAGACCACACTGACGGGGCCCACTACAGTTGAAGACCACACTGACGGGGCCCACTACAGTTGAAGACCACACTGACGGGCCCACTACAGTTGAAGACCACACTGACGGGGCCCACTGCATCACAGTTGAAGACCACACTGACTGACTGGTTGAAGACCACACTGACGGGGCCCACAGTTGAAGACCACACTGACGGGGCCCACTCACAGTTGAAGACCACACTGACACAGTTGAAGACCACACTGACGGGGCCCACTGGGACCCACTGCCAGTTGAAGACCACACTGACGGGGCCCACTACACAGTTGAAGACCACACTGACGGGGCCCACTGCCTCACAGTTGAAGACCACACTGACGGGCCCACTACAGTTGAAGACCACACTGACGGGGCCCACTACAGTTGAAGACCACACTGACGGGGCCCACTACAGTTGAAGACCACACTGACGGGGCCCACTACAGTTGAAGACCACACTCACAGTTGAAGACCACACTGACGGGGCCCACTACAGTTGAAGACCACACTGACGGGCCCACTGCTACAGGAAGACCACACTGACGGGGCCCACTGCATCACAGTTGAAGACCACACTGACGGGCCCACTGCCTCACAGTTGAAGACCACACTGACGGGGCCCACTACAGTTGAAGACCACACTGACGGGCCCACTGCCTCAGTTTGAAGACCCACTGACGGGCCCACACAGTTGAAGACCACACTGACGGGGCCCACTGCACACAGTTGAAGACCACACTGACGGGGCCCACTACAGTTGAAGACCACACTGACGGGGCCCACTACAGTTGAAGACCACACTGACGGGGCCCACTACAGTTGAAGACCACACTGACGGGGCCCACTACAGTTGAAGACCACACTGACGGAGCCCACTACAGTTGAAGACCACACTGACCCACTACAGGGCCCACTGCCTCACAGTTGAAGACCACACTGACGGGGCCCACTGCCCCACACTGACGGGGCCCACTGCACAGTTGAAGACCACACTGACGGGGCCCACTGCCTCACAGTTGAAGACCACACTGACGGGGCCCACTGCCTCACAGTTGAAGACCACACTGACGGGGCCCACTGCCTCACAGTTGAAGACCACACTGACGGGGCCCACTGCCTCACAGTTGAAGACCACACTGACGGGGCCCACTGTTGAAGACCACACTGACGGGGCCCACTGCCTCAGTTGAAGACCACACTGACGGGGCCCACTGCCTCACAGTTGAAGACCACACTGACGGGAAGACCCACTGCCTCACAGTTGAAGACCACACTGACGGGGCCCACTGCCTCACAGTTGAAGACCACACTGACGGGGCCCACTACAGGAAGACCACACTGCCCCACACAGTTGAAGACCACACTGACGGGGCCCACTGCCTCACAGTTGAAGACCACACTGACGGGGCCCACTGCCTCACAGTTGAAGACCACACTGACGGGGCCCACTGCCTCACAGTTGAAGACCACACTGACGGGGCCACTACAGTGCCTCACAGTTGAAGACCACACTGACGGGGCCCACTGCCTCACAGTTGAAGACCACACTGACGGGGCCCACTGTTGAAGACCACACTGACACTACAGTTGAAGACCACACTGACGGGGCCCACTGCCTCACAGTTGAAGACCACACTGACGGGGCCCACTGCCTCACAGTTGAAGACCACACTGACGGGGCCCACTGAAGACCACACTGACGGGGCCCACTAGTTGAAGACCACACTGACGGGGCCCACTGCCTCACAGTTGAAGACCACACTGACGGGGCCCACTGCCTCACAGTTGAAGACCACACTGACGGGGCCCACTGCCTCACAGTTGAAGACCACACTGACGGGGCCCACTGCCTCACAGTTGAAGACCACACTGACTACAGGAAGACCCACTGCCCACACAGTTGAAGACCACACTGACGGGGCCCACTACAGTTGAAGACCACACTGACGGGGCCCACTGCACTCACAGTTGAAGACCACACTGACAGGAAGACCCACTGCCCCACACAGTTGAAGACCACACTGACGGGGCCCACTACAGTTGAAGACCACACTGGGGGCCCACTACAGTTGAAGACCACACTCCCACAGTTGAAGACCACACTGACGGGGCCCACTACAGTTGAAGACCACACTGACACCCACTACAGTTGAAGACCACACTGACGGGGCCCACTACAGTTGAAGACCACACTGACGGGGCCCACTACAGTTGAAGACCACACTCACTACAGTTGAAGACCACACTGACGGGCCCACTACAGTTGAAGACCACACTGACGGGGCCACTACAGTTGAAGACCACACTGACGGGGCCCACTACAGTTGAAGACCACACTGACACAGTTGAAGACCACACTGACGGGGCCCACTACAGTTGAAGACCACACTGACGGGGCCCACTACAGTTGAAGACCACACTGGGCGGGGCCCACTACAGTTGAAGACCACACTGACGGGGCCCACTACAGTTGAAGACCACACTGACGGGGCCCACTACAGTTGAAGACCACACTGACGGGGCCCACTACAGTTGAAGACCACACTGACGGGGCCCACTACAGTTGAAGACCACACTGACGGGGCCCACTACAGTTGAAGACCACACTGACGGGGCCCACTACAGTTGAAGACCACACTGACGGGGCCCACTACAGTTGAAGACCACACTGACGGGGCCCACTACAGTTGAAGACCACACTGACGGGGCCCACTACAGTTGAAGACCACACTGACGGGGCCCACTACAGTTGAAGACCACACTGACGGGGCCCACTACAGTTGAAGACCACACTGACGGGGCCCACTACAGTTGAAGACCACACTGACGGGGCCCACTACAGTTGAAGACCACACTGACGGGGCCCACTACAGTTGAAGACCACACTGACGGGACCCACTACCCACTACAGTTGAAGACCACACTGACGGGGCCCACTACAGTTGAAGACCACACTGACGGGGCCCACTACAGTTGAAGACCACACTGACCCACTACAGGAAGACCCACTGACGGGGCCCTACAGTTGAAGACCACACTGACGGGGCCCACTACAGTTGAAGACCACACTGACGGGGCCCACTGAGTTGAAGACCACACTGACGGGGCCCACTACAGTTGAAGACCACACTGACGGGGCCCACTACAGTTGAAGACCACACTGACGGGGCCCACTACAGTTGAAGACCACACTGTACAGTTGAAGACCACACTGACGGGGCCCACTACAGTTGAAGACCACACTGACGGGCCCACTACAGTTGAAGACCACACTGACGGGGCCCACTACAGTTGAAGACCACACTGACGGGGCCCACTACAGTTGAAGACCACACTGACGGGGCCCACTACAGTTGAAGACCACACTACAGTTGAAGACCACACTGGGGCCCACTACAGTTGAAGACCACACTGACGGGGCCCACTACAGTTGAAGACCACACTGACGGGCCCACTACAGTTGAAGACCACACTGACGGGGCCCACTACAGTTGAAGACCACACTGACGGGGCCCACTACAGTTGAAGACCACACTGACGGGGCCCACTACAGTTGAAGACCACACTGACACACTGACGGGGCCCACTACAGTTGAAGACCACACTGACGGGGCCCACTACAGTTGAAGACCACACTGGGGGCCCACTACAGTTGAAGACCACACTGACACACTGGGGCCCACTACAGTTGAAGACCACACTGACGGGGCCCACTACAGTTGAAGACCACACTGACGGGGCCCACTACAGTTGAAGACCACACTGACGGGGCCCACTACAGTTGAAGACCACACTGACGGGGCCCACTACAGTTGAAGACCACACTGACGGGGCCCACTACAGTTGAAGACCACACTGACGGGGCCCACTACAGTTGAAGACCACACTGACGGGGCCCACTACAGTTGAAGACCACACTGACGGGGCCCACTACAGTTGAAGACCACACTGACGGGGCCCACTACAGTTGAAGACCACACTGACGGGGCCCACTACAGTTGAAGACCACACTGACGGGGCCCACTACAGTTGAAGACCACACTGACGGGGCCCACTACAGTTGAAGACCACACTGACGGGGCCCACTACAGTTGAAGACCACACTGACGGGGCCCACTACAGTTGAAGACCACACTGACGGGGCCCACTACAGTTGAAGACCACACTGACGGGGCCCACTACAGTTGAAGACCACACTGACGGGGCCCACTACAGTTGAAGACCACACTGACGGGGCCCACTACAGTTGAAGACCACACTGACGGGGCCCACTACAGTTGAAGACCACACTGACGGGGCCCACTACAGTTGAAGACCACACTGACGGGCCCACTACAGTTGAAGACCACACTGACGGGGCCCACTACAGTTGAAGACCACACTGACGGGGCCCACTACAGTTGAAGACCACACTGACGGGGCCCACTACAGTTGAAGACCACACTGACGGGGCCCACTACAGTTGAAGACCACACTGACCACACTGAAGACCACACTGGGGGCCCACTACAGTTGAAGACCACACTGACGGGGCCCACTACAGTTGAAGACCACACTGACGGGGCCCACTACAGTTGAAGACCACACTGGGGCCCACTACAGTTGAAGACCACACTGGGGGCCCACTACAGTTGAAGACCACACTGACGGGGCCCACTACAGTTGAAGACCACACTGACGGGGCCCACTACAGTTGAAGACCACACTGACGGGGCCCACTACAGTTGAAGACCACACTGACGGGGCCCACTACAGTTGAAGACCACACTGACGGGGCCCACTACAGTTGAAGACCACACTGACGGGCCCACTACAGTTGAAGACCACACTGACGGGGCCCACTACAGTTGAAGACCACACTGACGGGGCCCACTACAGTTGAAGACCACACTGACGGGGCCCCACTACAGTTGAAGACCACACTGACGGGGCCCACTGCCCACAGTTGAAGACCAGTTGAAGACCACACTGACGGGGCCCACTACAGTTGAAGACCACACTGACGGGGCCCACTACAGTTGAAGACCACACTGACGGGGCCCACTACAGTTGAAGACCACACTGACGGGGCCCACTACAGTTGAAGACCACACTGACGGGGCCCACTACAGTTGAAGACCACACTGACGGGGCCCACTACAGTTGAAGACCACACTGACGGGGCCCACACAGTTGAAGACCACACTGGGGGCCCACTACAGTTGAAGACCACACTGACGGGGCCCACTACAGTTGAAGACCACACTGAAGACCACACTGGGGCCCACTACAGTTGAAGACCACACTGACGGGGCCCACTACAGTTGAAGACCACACTGACGGGGCCCACTACAGTTGAAGACCACACTGACGGGGCCCACTACACAGTTGAAGACCACACTGACGGGGCCCACTACAGTTGAAGACCACACTGACGGGGCCCACTACAGTTGAAGACCACACTGACGGGGCCCACTACAGTTGAAGACCACACTGACGGGGCCCACTACAGTTGAAGACCACACTGACGGGCCCACTACAGTTGAAGACCACACTGACTACAGTTGAAGACCACACTGACGGGGCCCACTACAGTTGAAGACCACACTGACGGGGCCCACTACAGTTGAAGACCACACTGACGGGGCCCACTACAGTTGAAGACCACACTGACGGGGCCCACTACAGTTGAAGACCACACTGACGGGGCCCACTACAGTTGAAGACCACACTGACGGGGCCCACTACAGTTGAAGACCACACTGACGGGGCCCACTACAGTTGAAGACCACACTGACGGGGCCCACTACAGTTGAAGACCACACTGACGGGGCCCACTACAGTTGAAGACCACACTGACGGGCCCACTACAGTTGAAGACCACACTGACGGGGCCCACTACAGTTGAAGACCACACTTGAAGACCAAGACCACACTGACGGGGCCCACTACAGTTGAAGACCACACTGACGGGGCCCACTACAGTTGAAGACCACACTGACGGGGCCCACTACAGTTGAAGACCACACTGACGGGGCCCACTACAGTTCACACTGTTGAAGACCACACTGACGGGGCCCACTACAGTTGAAGACCACACTGACGGGGCCCACTACAGTTGAAGACCACACTGACGGGGCCCACTACAGTTGAAGACCACACTGACGGGGCCCACTACAGTTGAAGACCACACTGACGGGGCCCACTACAGTTGAAGACCACACTGACGGGCCCACTACAGTTGAAGACCACACTGACGGGGCCCACTACAGTTGAAGACCACACTCACCCACTACAGTTGAAGACCACACTGACGGGGCCCACTACAGTTGAAGACCACACTGACGGGCCCACAGTTGAAGACCACACTGACGGGGCCCACTGCCACACTCACAGTTGAAGACCACACTGACCCACTACAGGGACCACACTGCCCACTACAGTTGAAGACCA
Source organism: Oncorhynchus keta (assembly GCF_023373465.1). Lineage (NCBI taxonomy): Eukaryota > Metazoa > Chordata > Actinopteri > Salmoniformes > Salmonidae > Oncorhynchus > Oncorhynchus keta. The sequence continues at coordinate 3,013,129 of NC_068449.1, forward strand.
CACTGACGGGGCCCACTAGTTGAAGACCACACTGACGGGGCCCACTGCCACACTCACAGTTGAAGACCACACTGACGGGGCCCACTACTGCCATCCCACAGTTGAAGACCACACTGACGGGGCCCACTGCCTCACAGTTGAAGACCACACTGACGGGGGCCCTACAGTTGAAGACCACACTGACGGGCCCACTACAGTTGAAGACCACACTGACTGGGGACCCACTGCCTCACAGTTGAAGACCACACTGACGGGGCCCACTGTTGAAGACCACACTCCCACAGTTGAAGACCACACTGACGGGGCCCACTGCCCACACAGTTGAAGACCACACTGACGGGGCCCACTACAGTTGAAGACCACACTGACGGGGCCCACTGCATCACAGTTGAAGACCACACTGACGGGGCCCACTGCAGTTGAAGACACACTGAGGGGCCCACTACAGTTGAAGACCACACTGACGGGGCCCACTCACAGTTGAAGACCACACTGACGGGCCCACTGCATCAGTTGAAGACCACACTGACGGGGCCCACTGCATCACAGTTGAAGACCACACTGACGGGGCCCACTGCCATCACAGTTGAAGACCACACTGACGGGGCCCACTGCCCACTACAGTTGAAGACCACACTGACGGGGCCCACTACAGTTGAAGACCACACTGACGGGGCCCACAGTTGAAGACCACACTGCCTCCACACTGACGGGGCCCACACAGTTGAAGACCACACTGACGGGGCCCACTGCATCAGTTGAAGACCACACTTGAAGACCACACTGACGGGGCCACACAGTGCCTCACAGTTGAAGACCACACTGACGGGGCCCACTACAGTTGAAGACCACACTGACGGGGCCCACTACAGTTGAAGACCACACTGACGGGGCCCACTACAGTTGAAGACCACACTGACGGGGCCCACTACAGTTGAAGACCACACTGACGGGGCCCACAGTTGAAGACCACACTGTTGTTGAAGACCACACTGACGGGGCCCACTACAGTTGAAGACCACACTGACGGGCCCACTGGTTGAAGACCACACCCACTGCCTCACAGTTGAAGACCACACTGACGGGGCCCACTACAGTTGAAGACCACACTGACGGGGCCCACTACAGTTGAAGACCACACTGACGGGGCCCACTACAGTTGAAGACCACACTGACGGGGCCCACTACAGTTGAAGACCACACTGACGGGCCCACTACAGTTGAAGACCACACTGACGGGGCCCACTACAGTTGAAGACCACACTGACGGGGCCCACTACAGTTGAAGACCACACAGTGAAGACCACACTGGGGGCCCACTACAGTTGAAGACCACACTGACGGGGCCCACTACAGTTGAAGACCACACTGACGGGGCCCACTACAGTTGAAGACCACACTGACGGGGCCCACTACAGTTGAAGACCACACTGACGGGGCCCACTACAGTTGAAGACCACACTGACGGGGCCCACTACAGTTGAAGACCACACTGACGGGGCCCACTACAGTTGAAGACCACACTGACGGGGCCCACTACAGTTGAAGACCACACTGACGGGGCCCACTGCCTCACAGTTGAAGACCACACTGACGGGCCCACTACAGTTGAAGACCACACTGACGGGGCCCACTACAGTTGAAGACCACACTGACGGGGCCCACTACAGTTGAAGACCACACTGACGGGGCCCACTACAGTTGAAGACCACACTGACGGGGCCCACTACAGTTGAAGACCACACTGACGGGGCCCACTACAGTTGAAGACCACACTGACGGGGCCACTACAGTTGAAGACCAGTTGAAGACCACACTGACGGGGCCCACTACAGTTGAAGACCACACTGTTGAAGACCACACTGGGGCCCACTACAGTTGAAGACCACACTGACGGGGCCCACTACAGTTGAAGACCACACTGACGGGGCCCACTACAGTTGAAGACCACACTGACGGGCCCACTACAGTTGAAGACCACACTGACGGGGCCCACTACAGTTGAAGACCACACTGACGGGGCCCACTACAGTTGAAGACCACACTGACGGGCCCACTACAGTTGAAGACCACACTGACGGGGCCCACTACAGTTGAAGACCACACTGACGGGGCCCACTACAGTTGAAGACCACACTGACGGGGCCCACTACAGTTGAAGACCACACTGACGGGCCCACTACAGTTGAAGACCACACTGACGGGGCCCACTGACAGTTGAAGACCACACTGACAGTTGAAGACCACACTGACAGTTGTTGAAGACCACACTGACGGGGCCCACTACAGTTGAAGACCACACTGACGGGGCCCACTACAGGAAGACCCACTACAGTTGAAGACCACACTGACGGGGCCCACTCACAGTTGAAGACCACACTGACAGTTGAAGACCACACTGACGGGGCCCACTACAGTTGAAGACCACACTGACGGGGCCCACTACAGTTGAAGACCACACTGTACAGTTGAAGACCACACTGACGGGGCCCACTACAGTTGAAGACCACACTGACGGGGCCCACTACAGTTGAAGACCACACTGACGGGGCCCACTACAGTTGAAGACCACACTGACGGGCCCACTACAGTTGAAGACCACACTGACGGGGCCCACTACAGTTGAAGACCACACTGACGGGGCCCACTACAGTTGAAGACCACACTGACGGGGCCCACTACAGTTGAAGACCACACTGACGGGGCCCACTACAGTTGAAGACCACACTGAAGACCACACTGGGGGCCCACTACAGTTGAAGACCACACTGACGGGGCCCACTACACAGTTGAAGACCACACTGACGGGGCCCACTACTGACGGGGCCCAGTTGAAGACCACACTGACGGGGCACCACTACAGTTGAAGACCACACTGACGGGGCCCACTACAGTTGAAGACCACACTGACGGGGCCCACTACAGTTGAAGACCACACTGACGGGGCCCACTACAGTTGAAGACCACACTGACGGGGCCCACTACAGTTGAAGACCACACTGACGGGGCCCACTACAGTTGAAGACCACACTGACTGCACACAGTTGAAGACCACACTGCCCCACTACAGTTGAAGACCACACTGACGGGGCCCACTGCATCACAGTTGAAGACCACACTGACGGGGCCCACTGCTCACAGTTGAAGACCACACTGACGGGGCCCACTACAGTTGAAGACCACACTGACGGGGCCCACTACAGTTGAAGACCACACTGACGGGGCCCACTGCATCACAGTTGAAGACCACACTGACGGGCCCACTACAGTTGAAGACCACACTGACGGGGCCCACTACAGTTGAAGACCACACTGACGGGGCCCACTGACGGGGCCCACTGCACAGTTGAAGACCACACTGACGGGGCCCACTACAGTTGAAGACCACACTGACGGGGCCCACTACAGTTGAAGACCACACTGACGGGGCCCACTACACTGACGTTGAAGACCACACTGACGGGGCCCACTACAGTTGAAGACCACACTGACGGGGCCCACTACAGTTGAAGACCACACTGACGGGGCCCACTACAGTTGAAGACCACACTGACGGGGCCCACTACAGTTGAAGACCACACTGACGGGCCCACTGACAGTTGGACCACACTGACGGGGCCCACTACAGTTGAAGACCACACTGACGGGGCCCACTACAGTTGAAGACCACACTGACGGGGCCCACTACAGTTGAAGACCACACTGACGGGGCCCACTACAGTTGAAGACCACACTGACGGGGCCCACTACAGTTGAAGACCACACTGACGGGGCCCACTACAGTTGAAGACCACACTGACGGGGCCCACTACAGTTGAAGACCACACTGACGGGGCCCACTACAGTTGAAGACCACACTGACGGGGCCCACTACAGTTGAAGACCACACTGACCACACTGGGGCCCACTACAGTTGAAGACCACACTGACGGGGCCCACTACAGTTGAAGACCACACTGACAGGGCCCACTACAGTTGAAGACCACACTGACGGGGCCCACTACAGTTGAAGACCACACTGACGGGGCCCACTACAGTTGAAGACCACACTGACGGGGCCCACTACAGTTGAAGACCACACTGACGGGGCCCACTACAGTTGAAGACCACACTGACGGGGCCCACTACAGTTGAAGACCACACTGACGGGGCCCACTGCCTCACAGTTCCCTTCATCTTTGTTGTTCCTCACCAGGTCAAATTAGTGTGGAATAACTCTTCAAGAGTAATGGGATGAATTAAGATTCAAAGATGTTATAACTACAATTAAATGGACCAAATAAAATAAAAAAATACAATACCCCTTGATTTTGTTACCTTACAGCCTAATTCTAAAATGGATTCAATAGTATTTTTCCAACATCAATCTAAACAAAATACCCCATAATGACAGAACAAAAACACATTTTTAGAAATCTTTGCAATATTACATTTACATAAGTATATTTGAAATCGGGATTAAGAAGGAAATCTTCCAACCTGGAGTTCTGGGAATTTTGGGAAAGGGTGGAATAGCCAAGAATGAAAGTCATCCGGTATTGTCCGGTAAAAACAAATAATCACCCCAGTAAAACTTGAACCTGTCACAATAATTCAGACCATTATTTAACATTACGGCATGTCAGCTGCAGGAAAATGAGCGAATTCACTTTGAAACGGGCGCTATACACTTCTAAACTGAGGTTAGAGAACAACATTTTTATTCACCCCAAGGTGGAGATAAGTGAGACGCGCGTGTACAGCAGACTGGCAGCATCAATTCAGACGACACGTGGACTTAATGACAAACACCTTCAGGTTTTACGTAACGGGTGTCTCGTTCCATCAGCGCACTGTTTGGATGATGGAATGATTCTGTGATTGGACAAAACGTGTGCGGGAAGCCAACGGGAGCACCTTTTGAAGTGGTTGACCAATCAGATGAAAACATCATGACTGGTTGTATTTATGCCACATTAAAAAGGCATGATAAAAGTTACATGAACAATCTTTACTAGGTCCTACAGAAATTATACTAAATTAATAGGGATTTTATATACAATTCTCTGGTTAGACCCATACATTTTTCTCGTGCACGCGCACACACGCTAGGGGGTCTTCGTGGGTCTAAAAAAGTTGGACCTGTTACGAAACGGACCTGGGGCTTTCCCACGAGGACCAGATATGTTTAAAATATAGGAGACCTGTTACGAACCGGACCTGAGGACAACTTTTTTTTAAAGCTACTTCATTAACCGGAGATAATAAAGGGCGCGAGAGAGAGGTTCTAGCAGGTCCCTTTGACGGCATCAAACGAGGAGAAACTAGTTAAGCCAGATAACGTTAGCTCGCTAGGTTAATTAAGGCTGCAGAGCACGCGCTTTCCAATCCTACAGATAACAATCACTCCATTCAGAATATCAAGTAGAAGTATACCTGTTGGCACTTGGTCGTTGTAGCCTAACTTTTAATGACATAATTTTAATTCCATCTTCCATTGATTAGATATCGTGTGGCCAAAAGATAATATGAATTAGCTTGGGTGTGGGTCAGTGGGAGAATCTCAATTGCGTTCATTGGACTTCTCGCAACTCATTGGAGGAGATCAGAAGTGCGGAAACTCTGAATTTCTCATGTACAATTGAGATATATTTAATTGACCAACTCCCAGGTGAATGTATTGATATCTTTTGGGCAAACGATGTTGGTACAAGACAGTCAATGATTATTCCAGCAACGTCTGGACTTCTGTAGCTCAGTTGGTAGAGCATGGCGCTTGTAACGCCAGGGTAGTGGGTTCGATTCCCGGGACCACCCATACGTAGAATGTATGCACACATGACTGTAAGTCGCTTTGGATAAAAGCGTCTGCTAAATGGCATATATTATTATTGGACCAATTTATTTTGTCTGAACTGAGGGTCGCATTAGTGAATTAGATAATGGTTGTGTCGCCACCTGGTGGTGACAGTTGGTTCTTTATCTTTATATAATAGTGATCTCTGCTGCAGTCTTCTGGACAGACGATATGTTAAAGTTGTACATTGGAGTGTGAATTGTTCCATTGCAGCAATTTGTTGGACTAGTCACTTAGACGGAAAAACCTACACCCCAAATCATTTTTTTGTTGTATTTGACCCCCTTTTTCGATTTATGTACGTCTGAGAAACTGGCCCCAGGAGATCTCATTTGATTTAAACCGAAGAACCTTTTGCCAGACTAGAATTAACATAAAACTCAAACGATCGTGGTGTAACAAAGCAAAGTGACAAAACATACCCACTGATAGGCTAGATGAAATGTTGAAAGAGCGAATCACATAGGGTTTCCACTCTTAAGATGCACAAAAAAAATCTCCACCACAAAAAAGCGAAACAGTGTAAATGCAGATTTTATTTTTTAATGACCATTGAATTTCCAAAACGTGACTCTATTTCCTGTGACCTCACAACCAGTCTGAGTAGTCAGTCCACTGGTGAGGAGGGAGTCTGTTGAACATTGTGATCCTGTTGAGTTCAAAGACAACCAGTCTGAGTAGTCAGTCCACTGGTGAGGAGAGAGTCTGTTGAACATTGTGATCCTCTTGAGTTCAAAGACGACCAGTCTGAGTAGTCAGTCCACTGGTGAGGAGGGAGTCTGTTGAACATTGTGATCCTCTTGAGTTCAAAGACAACCAGTCTGAGTAGTCAGTCCACTGGTGAGGAGGGAGTCTGTTGAACATTGTGATCCTCTTGAGTTCAAAGACGACCAGTCTGAGTAGTCAGTCCACTGGTGAGGAGGGAGTCTGATGAACATTATGTTCCTCTTGAGTTCAAAGACGACCAGTCTGAGTGGTCAGTCCACTGGTGAGGAGGGAGTCTGTTGAACATTGTGATCCTCTTGAGTTCAAAGACAACCAGTCTGAGTAGTCAGTCCACTGGTGAGGAGGGAGTCTGTTGAACATTGTGATCCTCTTAAGTTCAAAGACGACCAGTCTGAGTAGTCAGTCCACTGGTGAGGAGGGAGTCTGATGAACATTGTGATCCTCTTGAGTTCAAAGACAACCAGTCTGAGTAGAGTCTGTTGAACATTGTGATCCTCTTGAGTTCAAAGACGACCAGTCTGAGTAGTCAGTCCACTGGTGAGGAGGGAGTCTGATGAACATTGTGATCCTCTTGAGTTCAAAGACGACCAGTCTGAGTAGTCAGTCCACTGGTGAGGAGGGAGTCTGTTGAACATTGTGTTCCTGTTGAGTTCAAAGACAACCAGTCTGAGTAGTCAGTCCACTGGTGAGGAGGGAGTCTGTTGAACATTGTGATCCTCTTGAGTTCAAAGACAACCAGTCTGAGTAGTCAGTCCACTGGTGAGGAGGGAGTCTGATGAACATTGTGATCCTCTTGAGTTCAAAGACAACCAGTCTGAGTAGTCAGTCCACTGGTGAGGAGGGAGTCTGATGAACATTGTGTTCCTGTTCTGGTAAAAGTTCAGGTCAGTCCGTCCGTGGAATGGAGTTGAAAAACAACCAGTCTGACAGGAAATCAACGAAGGCTGAAGGTGTAACAGTGGTGTCCAACATCCTCAGGGCAGGTCCACATGTTGAGGATGGAGTCAGACTTCATGTCCCTCTAGTATGGCAAATAGAGGATCTGTGAATAAAATGAAGAGAGAAATGATGCAATCAACATTCCATAGGTGGTTAAATATTATATATATATATTTATTTGTACCTTTATTTAACTAGGCAAGACAGTTAAGAACAAATTCTTATTTTCATTGACGGCCTACCGGGGAACAATGGGTTAACTGCCTTGTTCAGGGGGCAGAACGACAGATTTTGTACCTTGTCAGCTCGGGGATTTGAACTTGCAACCTTTCGTTTACTAGTCCAACACTCTAACCACTAGGCTACCCTGCCGCCCCTAAAGAACTCATTAATCAGTGTTTAGTGCCTGTGTTAATCACAGTGTTTAGTTCCAGTGTTAATCACAGTGTTAATCAGTGTTTAGTTCCAGTGTTAATCACAGTGTTTAGTTCCAGTGTTAATCAGTGTTTAGTGCCAGTATTAATCACAGTGTTAATCACAGTGTTTAGTGCCAGTGTTAATCACAGTGTTAATCAGTGTTTAGTTCCAGTGTTAATCACAGTGTTTAGTGCCAGTATTAATCACAGTGTTAATCACAGTGTTTAGTTCCAGTGTTAATCGCAGTGTTTAGTGACAGTGTTAATCACAGTGTTTAGTGACAGTGTTAATCACAGTGTTTAGTTCCAGTGTTAATCACAGTGTTTAGTTCCAGTGTTAATCACAGTGTTTAGTTCCAGTGTTAATCACAGTGTTTAGTGCCAGTATTAATCACAGTGTTTAGTTCCAGTGTTAATCACATTGTTTAGTTTGAGTGTTAATCACAGTGTTTAGTTCCAGTGTTAATCACAGTGTTTAGTTCCAGTGTTAATCAGTGTTTAGTGCCAGTGTTAATCAGTGTTTAGTGCCAGTGTTAATCACAGTGTTTAGTGCCAGTGTTAATCACAGTGTTTAGTTCCATTGTTAATCACAGTGTTTAGTTCCATTGTTAATCACAGTGATGTCCACTCCACATACAGTATAATAATTGGATAACATTGACATCCCCATTAAGCTATTCTTCTAAGCCACAATGTTTGACCAATCACATCAGATATTTTTCAAAGCTGATCTGATAAGTCAAGAGACCAATTACCAAAGAAAACAAATTCAGACAAATTGTCCAAAAAAATTCTGATTCTTAAAAATAACATTTAGGGATTTAAACACACCTTTAGGGATTTGGGGTTTTCACTTGTGTAGAGTTGAAAGTGTTTAGTCCAACATGAGGGGCTGATAGGACCACGCTGCTTTAGAGATACTCTGCTGGAAACACAAACACATGTATGAAGATATCAGACCAAGCAATTACAGCTAATTCACATTCCTTTAAGTGTTGACCTGAATGCTATTGGCACCAGTCAGATTCTATGAATTCTTAAAATGTTATCATAATTTAACCCCCCTCATAAAAAACAAATGACTTTGCATACCTTTTCATCCAGAGGCTCACGTGTCACAACGAGCTACGGATTCTGATTCATACGCGGTGTCTGGAGAAGGGGAGACTTGTGCACTGAGACGAGTTGACTGAGTGAGAGGGTCACTCACAAAACAGAGGACGAAAACAGAAAAACTATTCCGATCGAACTGCAGTTCCTCGCAATAAAATGACAGCTCTAAGAATGTCAGTGGAAGTATCCTTAAAAAAAAAAAAAAATATGTGAAAATAATCTTAGTTTACGGTAGAATAACTCCCTGTTCAAAAAAGGAACATATTGGTAACAGTAAGGCAGGTCTGGATACAGTCTCTAAATCTTTCCACAAAAAAATGGAATATATTGGTAACAGTAAGGCAGGTCTGGATACAGTCTCTGAATCTTTCCACAAAAAAAGGAAAAAATAAATAAAAAAATAGCCCACTGATAAAAAAAGAAAAAATATGATCCATCATAGTAGGTTATTTCACTAATGCTACTACTACATACTCTTAGAAAATAAAACATCTTTGTCTTTTTATTTCTGACAAAAAAAAGGATCAGAGGTTCTTCTATAGAGGCTTGTATTTGTAGTGGAGTTCGTTTCGTCAATGAATACGTCGTAAAAGAAAGAAAGAAAACAAATAAAAGTCTGGCAATAATCCTGCTGTATTCAGTCTCTACAGCAAGACCAGACATCAGAGGTTAAACAGGAAGGAAGGCCAAGGGAATCTGCACAAATCCACGATTCAAAGACTAAACCCTTAATGCAAATACATTGTCTCCCTATTTTCACTTAATCCTAAAAATACTAGTGCTCCTCCTTCTTGTGTACCAATTTCTGTTTTTCCAGTTAGGCTACATCCTGTCCAGACTGAAGCTCCATCCTGTCCAGACTGAAGCTCCATCCTGTCCAGACTGAAGCTCCATCCTGTCCAGACTGAAGCTCCATCCTGTCCAGACTGAAGCTCCATCCTGTCCAGACTGAAGCTCCATCCTGTCCAGACTAAAACTACACCCTGTCCAGACTAAAACTCCATCCTGTCCAGACTAAAACTCCATCCTGTCCAGACTAAAACTCCATCCTGTCCAGACTAAAACTCCATCCTGTCCAGACTGAAACTCCATCCTGTCCAACAATATCAATCTTTTTCTCACTTTTTTTTCAGGCAAATGATAAACTGGCGTTTCACAGCGAGCAGATCAGACTTTTCTTTCCATCTTGTACCCCCCCCCCCTGAGATCTCAGTCAGGAAGTAAAGGAAGCGCTTTTCTTTTCCCTGGCAGATCCATCTCATCTCAATGAGGTTCTACTTGTCTGACAACTTTCTTTTCCTTCTTGGCTATAAACATGTATTTATCCTCATTAAACCCCTTTTTCCCCTGGTTACTTCTGTCAAGTTTATGGTATTTTGTCTCGAGTGATTCTGCATTGGACCGTCTGGTTAGATCTGTGAAGTTGGCTCGGTTTTACTTCCGAAAGGACCACTTTCTGCAGCTGGTAGTGGTGACTGTGGAAGGCTGAATACATTTCCAGTCAGAATATTACTGGGTGTTGATCCATGCCATGATCCATCTTTGATCAAATGCTCTTCAGATGTTCTGACGGTATCTTGGGTCTTTTTCAGAAATAAACCAGTTTGACCTCAGAGTGAAGATTCTGACTCCTCCTCCTCCTTTATGCAGATCTCAGCAGGTCCATTATCCCGGTCAAGCATCGCTGCTTCATCACTGGAGACTGTTTCAGCTGTCTCCACGGAGATAGTGTCTTTACCATGATGAGGATAAACCAGCCTTGCGTTTTGTTCCATATTTTTGTCAGGAAAATCATCTGAAAGCGCAGTTGTTTTTGCTTGGCTTTTAAGCACACTCGGTATTATGAACACCTCTTTTGAGATTTCTCTTTTTCTCACAAGCTCAGATTTGTGTTTCTGAACCATTTGTTTCACTTTACAGCAAATATGCAGTGGAAATAGATCACGTCTCTGATTTTGCAAACTAAAATCAAAATTGTATTTTAGAATATCAATGAGAATGCGCCCACTTTTTTTTTTTTTATGATGGGATTTTACCCCTGCATATTTATGCACCTCAAATATGACACCGTTTGTCAGTAAATTCAATTCCAGTTTCTGTTTAGATGGTTTGGATGTGACATCTAGGTCCACACCTATTTCCTCACAGAGTGGGTAGCACGCTATGGTTTTCACCATATTTATGGTGTGAGACGTCACATTTGATTGGTCCAAGTTGCTAACGTCAATTTGCTTTGTTTCGTCAGTACAAAGTGCAAGGTCAGTCTCATCAGAGATTCTCTCTATTTTGACAAGACGAGGTTCTATTTGTACTACTTCAGAGAAATGGCCTCCCTCGGTCTCCTTGGTTACTAACATGTCCATGTCTTTCTTCTTCCTCATTAAATTCAATCTCCTCCTTTTCGATACTTCTTTCATTTGGTATTTCGGCTCAAGTGATGCTGTAGTGACCTTCTGGTTAGTGGACATCTCCGCAGGGTTCTTTCGTTTGCGTGACTTCTTTAAGAAAGCTTCATTTTCAAGTCCCAATCTCCATGTACGTTTTTTACCTGTCTTGCGCCGTAAAACTGCTCTTAACCTTCTCATAATATCTTCGGCCAGCTCAGTTTTCCCACTTTTTAAATCCAAATCAAAATTATGCTCGAGAAACTCACACACAACCTGCTTCCGATTTCCACACACTTGTGAGGCAAAATCAGCCAATTCAAACATTACATCTCTGGTCAATAGATGCAAGTCAAGTTTCTTATTTTTCCCATATTTTGATTTCACAACAAGGTCAAGTCCTTTTCCCTTACAGATCGGGTAGAGTTCCCTCAATGCTTCTTCTACAGTAGGCATCATGAAGGATTGATCCATTTTTATATCTGTCTGAGTTGGGAAGGTTTCCGTCTGGACATGTTGAGGACAGACGATGCCCATATAAGGCTCATACCTTGTGCAGGTATCATTACGTCCATTTTCAGGGCCAAGGATTGCCGTCTCATCAGCACACCGTGTCACATCTGTCTCAGTGGAGAAGCTCTCAGTCTTCACATGCAGAGGAGAGATCAGGCCCACAACAGGCTCCTCCTTTATGCAAACGTCAAAAGGTGTAGGATTTGACAAGCTGTTTTGCAAATAGAACTGTGCCCATTTAAGGGAGTATTCCAAAACTGTAACTGTCTTTGGATCAGGAAGGTCAAAGACTTCTGTTAACCACTCAGGTGTTCTCTTAGAATGCATCTTCAGCATTTCTTTTAATTTCTTTTCTACCCTGTGTGAAAAGTCATATTGTTGTTCATTTTGTACACCAAGAACAAAGTTGTAATCTAGAATATCAAAGATAACATGAGGGCGAGATCTATTAATGATTCTAGCATATTCTGACACCTCAAGCATTACACCAACTGTCAGTAAATGCAAATTCAGTTTCTGTTTCGCTCCAGATCCAACATTGAAATCTACACCGATCTCCTTGCACTTGACATATGGATCTTTCCAATATCTCGTAAACTTTCTTAGGTTGGGTCTTGAGTAACTGCCACGACACTGACGTATCCATTTATCCTCTAACGTTTTCCGCCATTGTCGTCTTTGACTTAAATTGGCATTGTAGTCTTCCTCTTCATCAGAGGGAAAGTTCAATGGCTCACAATATTCCGGAAGAATAGGCCTAGTAGATACAGCTAAATGACAGTCGTTTTCTGGAGCAGGTGAGGTTAGCACAGAATGAATGGCAGTACTAGGGCTTGGGATATTAACATTGTCAGAGGGCAATTTATTATTGGTCTGTGTTTGCCTAGAAACCTGTGAAGTTGGGTTGATTTGAGCTTCAAAATAACCACTGAAAGTGGATGCATGTCCTGTCAGAATATCACTGGACGGTGCTAAATGCCATGACTGCTCTTTGATTGAATTCCCTTCAGATGTGCCGATGGTATCTTGATCTTTACAGAAATAAACCACTTTGACAGCCCTGTTCTCCCCATCACTTGCTCCGGTCCCGGTCATTTCAGGAAAAAGACGTAAAATCTGCCCGTGGCTTGTTGTTTGGGGACTGATGGGAGGTACATGTGAATGCTCTTTCAGTAAACCCACATGGTAACCTGTTTCTGTGTTTTCTGACAATGTTGAATTTGGGTAATCTACCCAGGCATTAATCGAATCAGACCAAATTACTGTATGGGATATCTCCCTCTCATCTTCCTCTAGTTTAACGTCAACATCCATTTTGGACCAATGTCTCTACAAAGTAATCAAAAACACCCCGATGACATTCCTCTCCACATGAACTAGACAGATAATGTAATTTCCACTATATAAATTACCTGGCCAAATGCCTACATCGTATTTGGAGATGTCGTTATCTAACCATGAGAAACACTCTTCGCGCCACTTCGATACAGTTACGACCGGAAGTTACTTTTTCGTAGCAGATTAGTACAAAGTATTACGCAACGGGTTTATGAAATTCAATGTTGCAGGTTCGGACAATTTGGTTAAGGTTATGAAAAATAATTAGGGATGGCAAAACTGCCCTCCTAACTTGCTATTAAAATAATTTCGGGTCGTAGCTCTTATCAAAATGGCGAGTAAAATAACTATGTTAGTTGTCCGTAACCTGCTAACTAAACGCTTTACCTTTACAGGTGATGGGTAACTGCAAATCCCTTGGCCTTCATTCTATTTAGATAAATGTTGAAAAATATTTCCAAAAACGTCGTATACTAGCTAGTACACTGAAAACGTAGCAGTACGCACCGGAGTGGAATATTTTACGGAAGCGTTTTGAAGTCGACGTCTGAGGGTTGTGGCTCCAGGAAGTACAGGCGGAAGTGATGTCATATTCCTTATTTTTTCGCCATGCGATTTGGTCTCGGCTAGAAAGGGGTACAGCTATGGACAGAAGTTGATATTTATATTTATTTTATCAAACAAATCGAAGTACTTGTTTCTCTCCAAATGGGTATAGAATACAGCCTTTTAGTTTCAAGTAAGGGCTTTTTACACTATTAGAATGCACGTTCACGTCATTGTGTGTGCTGGTACAGGCTGCTGCACCTACAATGGAGTGAATTATAATATGAACAAACAGCATTGACATTGACATTTTAGTCATTTTGCAGACACTCTTATCCAGAGTGATTTACAGGAACAATTAGGATTACGTGCCTTGCTCAAATGTACCTTGGCAGATGTGTTACCTAGTCGGCTAGGGTATTCGGTTACTGGCCCAATGCTATTAACCTCTAAGCTACCTGCATTACCAAGGGGTTCACATTTTTCCAAATAGGGTCCCCTGCATTTTCTAGTGTCAATTTGGGGTCATCTGCAGAAAAAGTTTAGGGACCCCTGACATAGCAGCAAGGCCGGTTACCGACCAGACACGCAGGGCATTAGCCTGGTGGCCACTACTTTTTATGTCAAGTGTATTTCACCATGTCTCAACAGACTTTACAGAACAAATTATTTAAAAAAAATATTGAATTATAATAGTGAATGAATAAAAACAAGACACAACAATGGTCATGGAATAGAGTTCAAAGATGACCAGTCTGGCAGGAAATCAGAAGACAGGGATGACAGGGCTGACAGGGATGATAACGGTTGATCTGGCTCAGGTTAAAGGAGACATGCCATTCCACAGATTATTTTTTTTCTTCACCAAAGAAAACAAGTGATACACAACAAATACAGACAAAACCTGGACACATCACATCAACTGAACAAAACAACGAGGAAGTAGAGGTTATGTTTACAATTACAGCGTGTCAGAGAACATTCCCAGTGGCATCCATCACATTCAAATTGAATGTCAATAAGTCAGATGTGAAGTTTTAAGTGGACACTAGGGGGCAGTGTAACCACAAGGAACAGGTCAGATTGCTGAAGGACTTAAAGTCTTGTTCTCTGCATCTCAAAGTACACAGACTAGACACATTATTTACCTTTATTTAACTAGGCAAGTCAGTTAAGAACTAATTCTTATTTCAATGACGGCCTAGGATTAGGTGGAGCTATTGTAAAAGTGACTCGGTTACCTGTTGTAGTCCTGTCAGGAACCAGACCAGTCCTGCTAGACACAGTGACTCAGCTACATGTTGTAGTCCTGCTAGACACAGTGACTCAGCTACCTGTTGTAGTCCTGCTAGACGCAGTGACTCAGCTACATGTTGTAGTCCTGCTAGACACAGTGACTCAGTTACCTGTTGTCGTCCTGCTAGACACAGTGACTCAGTTACCTGTTGTAGTCCTGCTAGACACAGTGACTCAGTTACCTGTTGTAGTCCTGCTAGACACAGTGACTCAGCTACCTGTTGTAGTCCTGCTAGACACAGTGACTCAGTTACCTGTTGTAGTCCTGCTAGACACAGTGACTCAGTTACCTGTTGTAGTCCTGCTAGACACAGTGACTCAGCTACCTGTTGTAGTCCTGCTAGACACAGTGACTCAGTTACCTGTTGTAGTCCTGCTAGACACAGTGACTCAGTTACCTGTTGTAGTCCTGCTAGACACAGTGACTCAGCTACCTGTTGTAGTCCTGCTAGACACGGTGACTCAGTTACCTGTTGTCGTCCTGCTAGACACGGTGACTCAGTTACCTGTTGTCGTCCTGCTATACACGGTGACTCAGTTACCTGTTGTCGTCCTGCTAGACACGGTGACTCAGTTACCTGTTGTCGTCCTGCTAGACACGGTGACTCAGTTACCTGTTGTCGTCCTGCTAGACACGGTGACTCAGTTACCTGTTGTCGTCCTGCTAGACACGGTGACTCAGTTACCTGTTGTCCTGCTAGACACGGTGACTCAGTTACCTGTTGTCGTCCTGCTAGACACGGTGACTCAGTTACCTGTTGTCGTCCTGCTAGACACGGTGACTCAGTTACCTGTTGTCGTCCTGCTAGACACGGTGACTCAGTTACCTGTTGTCGTCCTGCTATACACGGTGACTCAGTTACCTGTTGTCGTCCTGCTAGACACGGTGACTCAGTTACCTGTTGTCATCCTGCTAGACACGGTGACTCAGTTACCTGTTGTCGTCCTGCTAGACACGGTGACTCAGTTACCTGTTGTCGTCCTGCTAGACACGGTGACTCAGTTACCTGTTGTCGTCCTGCTAGACACGGTGACTCAGTTACCTGTTGTCGTCCTGCTAGACACGGTGACTCAGTTACCTGTTGTCGTCCTGCTAGACACGGTGACTCAGTTACCTGTTGTCGTCCTGCTAGACTTGACTCAGTTACCTGTTGTCGTCCTGCTAGACACGGTGACTCAGTTACCTGTTGTCGTCCTGCTAGACACGGTGACTCAGTTACCTGTTGTCGTCCTGCTAGACACGGTGACTCAGTTACCTGTTGTCGTCCTGCTAGACTCGGTGACTCAGTTACCTGTTGTCGTCCTGCTAGACACGGTGACTCAGTTACCTGTTGTCGTCCTGCTAGACTCGGTGACTCAGTTACCTGTTGTCGTCCTGCTAGACACGGTGACTCAGTTACCTGTTGTCGTCCTGCTAGACACGGTGACTCAGTTACCTGTTGTCGTCCTGCTAGACACGGTGACTCAGTTACCTGTTGTCGTCCTGCTAGACACGGTGACTCAGTTACCTGTTGTCGTCCTGCTAGACGCGGTGACTCAGTTACCTGTTGTCGTCCTGCTAGACGCGGTGACTCAGTTACCTGTTGTCGTCCTGCTACGCAGTGACTCAGTTACCTGTTGTCGTCCTGCTAGACACGGTGACTCAGTTACCTGTTGTCGTCCTGCTAGACACGGTGACTCAGTTACCTGTTGTCGTCCTGCTAGACACGGTGACTCAGTTACCTGTTGTCGTCCTGCTAGACACGGTGACTCAGTTACCTGTTGTCGTCCTGCTAGACACGGTGACTCAGTTACCTGTTGTCGTCCTGCTAGACACGGTGACTCAGTTACCTGTTGTAGTCCTGCTAGACACGGTGACTCAGTTACCTGTTGTCGTCCTGCTAGACACGGTGACTCAGTTACCTGTTGTCGTCCTGCTAGACACGGTGACTCAGTTACCTGTTGTCGTCCTGCTAGACACGGTGACTCAGTTACCTGTTGTCGTCCTGCTAGACATGGTGACTCAGTTACCTGTTGTAGTCCTGCTAGACACGGGGACTCAGTTACCTGTTGTCGTCCTGCTAGACATGGTGACTCAGTTACCTGTTGTAGTCCTGCTAGACACGGGGACTCAGTTACCTGTTGTAGTCCTGCTAGACGCGGTGACTCAGTTACCTGTTGTAGTCCTGCTAGACACGGTGACTCAGTTACCTGTTGTCGTCCTGCTAGACACGGTGACTCAGTTACCTGTTGTAGTCCTGCTAGACACGGTGACTCAGTTACCTGTTGTCTTCCTGTCTGTGGTTCAGATGTTGGAGATAAATCATTAACCGTCTTGTACCACCATCATGTGGCCAAACTAATAGCAATGTATTAAAGGGGCAATTTGCAGTTGCTACATTATCTTGGGGATTGTAATTTTTTAAATGATATGTCCCCAATGATTCTAGAATAATATAATTAATACACGCCTAATGAGCATCGTTCAACTGTCTTACTCCATTACAACGCAAAAATATAAACTTGAATACTCCGTTGTTTGTTAACAAACACTGTATAGCCTCTAAACATGGTTAAAACTATAATTTTCACATCATGGATTGTCATTCTTTGTATCCATAGCTCTGTCTATGAATTTGAGAGTGGTTGCATTTCTCAAGCCCCATCCTCTCAGCTGTTTACCAAAACAATCGCATGGTGGCGTCTTTGTTTTTTGTTTTTTTTAAATCTGCAGATTACCCCTTTAACGATTGGTGAACGATTTAATTATTTAATTATTAGAAAGTGGTTGTGGGTTTATCCCTGGTGGTTGCTTTTGGATATTTATCGTTTTATAATAAAGCCCTCTGCCGCCACCTGCTGGACAGATTAGATATTACAAGTGTAGATCGGAGTGTGTATTTGTATTTATTATGGATCACAATTAGCTGACACCTTCTCTTCTTGGGGTCTGGCAATATTAAGGGAGTTATACAATTTTAAAAACATTACAATACATTTGTAACAGATTTCACAACACACCCAGCGTGTGTCCTCAGGTCCATACTCTACGACCACATCTCTATTGTCCCATTGCAGCAATATGTTGGACTAAAGACAAAAAAAACTCTCATCCCGATAGAGCGTCTTAGCTGTGTAGATGTCAGTTGTTTTATATAGAGAGGATGAGGATAGTCAGTTCAGTTCTTTGTCTTAGTATTTAAGGTGCTGCGTGTGTGTGTGTGTGTGTGTGTGTGTGTGTGTGTGTGTGTGTGTGTGTGTGTGTGTGTGTGTGTGTGTGTGTGTGTGTGTGTGTGTGTGTGTGTGTGTGTGTGTGTGTGTGTGTGTGTGTGTGTGTTGTAATGCATAATCACTTTACTGCGTACTGTTTGTATGTTGTCGTGTGTCCTGCTGGATTTGAGCTTTTAAACAATCAAAATGTACCAGACAAGATTGTGTCCTTCCTGCCTCCTGTCTCTTGTCTTACAGTCCTCCAGTCCTCCAGTCCTCCAGTCCTCCAGTCCTCCAGTCCTCCAGTCCTCCCCCCCCCTTCCGATCTAAAATAATATCCCCCCCCCAGGCTTGGCTTGAGATGAAGATGTGTCTGTCATATGGTCTGAACGTATTACTCATTACATCCACCCCCCCGTCCGCTATAATTAAATGTTTCCAATCTTTCTAATCTAAACATGTATTGTTCATTTTGTAATACAATCAAGGGACTTGCCTGCATGGATCCATTTGTGAATATTACGATCGTTTTCGTTCATTCTAACAATATCCGTTTCAGAGAATCACATGTAGTATCAAATGAATCGTCCACATTAATAAAGCCAGTCCCCCATTATTGATACATTTAAAGGGAAGTGATTCTACCTTCTTGGTCGTTCTCTTTAGTCACGTTGATGATTTTAGAGTTCCTTATGCATCATTATGCTTAAACTTTTAGTTGTGTTTGGGGCTGATGGAAAGAGCAGCCATTTTGTACAAATGATTCACCTTTTCTATGTTTTTGTACAAATGATTCACCTTTTCTATGTTTTTGTACAAATGATTCACCTTTTCTATGTGCGTCCTGACGGACGAGATATGTTTCCTGGAACATCGCAATATCAACATGTTTTTTTTTGCATCAAGACAGCTGGGATGGTTTAGTAAGGACAGTTGAGGCCTAGCTAGCGTTGCCATTGTGTAAGGACAGTTGAGGCCTAGCTAGCGTTGCCATTGTGTAAGGACAGTTGAGGTCAAGCTAGCGTTGCCATTGTGTAAGGACAGTTGAGGCCTAGCTAGCGTTGCCATTGTGTAAGGACAGTTGAGGCCAAGCTAGCGTTGCCATTGTGTAAGGACAGTTGAGGCCTAGCTAGCATTGCCATTGTGTAAGGACAGTTGAGGCCTAGCTAGCGTTGCCATTGTGTAAGGACAGTTGAGGCCTAGCTAGCGTTGCCATTGTGTAAGGACAGTTGAGGCCAAGCTAGCGTTGCCATTGTGTAAGGACAGTTGAGGCCTAGCTAGCGTTGCCATTGTGTAAGGACAGTTGAGGCCTAGCTAGCGTTGCCATTGTGTAAGGACAGTTGAGGCCAAGCTAGCGTTGCCATTGTGTAAGGACAGTTGAGGCCTAGCTAGCGTTGCCATTGTGTAAGGACAGTTGAGGCCTAGCTAGCGTTGCCATTGTGTAAGGACAGTTGAGGCCTAGCTAGCGTTGCCATTGTGTAAGGACAGTTGAGGCCTAGCTAGCGTTGCCATTGTGTAAGGACAGTTGAGGCCAAGCTAGCGTTGCCATTGTGTAAGGACAGTTCAGGCCTAGCTAGCGTTGCCATTGTCTAAGGACAGTTGAGGCCTAGCTAGCGTTGCCATTGTGTAAGGACAGTTGAGGCCAAGCTAGCGTTGCCATTGTGTAAGGACAGTTGAGGCCTAGCTAGCGTTGCCATTGTGTAAGGACAGTTGAGGCCTAGCTAGCGTTGCCATTGTGTAAGGACAGTTGAGGCCTAGCTAGCGTTGCCATTGTGTAAGGACAGTTGAGGCCTAGCTAGCGTTGCCATTGTGTAAGGACAGTTGAGGCCTAGCTAGCGTTGCCATTGTGCATTTCTTTATTTTTTAAAAATAAGTGATATAATTATTGTAATTGTTATCTTTAGTGTTGATAAGCCTATGGATGTGTAACATAAAAAGCAGGACCTACAGGGAGACCCACTCATTGGTCGTTCCACACCCAGAACCATTCCACCTCTTCACTCCTCCTCCCTCTCTCAGCTACTGGTGCAAAATTTACCTGATATTGTTCCTTTTAATACAGTGAACATCCCACCTTAATGTGATTTAATATGTTGACATTTCAAACAAAGTTAATTCAAAGTTATTTTGCAAGAGAAAGCCAAGAGAAAGACAACATAAAGACAACATAAAGCCAACATAAAGACAGGAGAAAGACAACATAAAGACAACATAAAGACAACATAAAGACAACATAAAGACAACATAAAGACAACAGAAAGACAACATAAAGACAACAAAGACAACATAAAGACAACATAAAGACAACATAAAGACAACATCAAGACAACATAAAGACAAGAGAAAGACAAGAGAAAGACAACATAAAGACAAGAGAAAGACAAGAGAAAGACAACATAAAGACATAAAAGACAACATAAAGACAGAAAGACAAGAGAAAGACAAGATAAAAAGACAACATAAAGACAAGAGAAAGACAAGACAACATAAAGACAACATAAAGACAACATAAAGACAACATAAAGACAACAGAAAGACAACATAAAGACAAGAGAAAGACAACATAAAGACAACATAAAGACAACATAAAGACAACAGAAAGACAACAAAAGACAACAGAAAGACAAGAAAAGACAACATAAAGACAAGACAAAAGACAACATAAAGACAAGAGAAAGACAACATAAAGACAACATCAAGACAACATAAAGACAACATAAAGACAACATAAAGACAACAGAAAGACAACATAAAGACAACAAGAAAGACAACATAAAGACAACAGAAAGACAACATAAAGACAACATAAAGACAACATAAAGACAACATAAAGACAACATAAAGACAACATCAAGACAACATAAAGACAACATAAAGACAACATAAAGACAACATAAAGACAACAGAAAGACAACAGAAAGACAAGAGAAAGACAACATAAAGACAAGAGAAAGACAACATAAAGACAACAGAAAGACAAGAGAAAGACAACATAAAGACAACATAAAGACAACATAAAGACAACATAAAGACAAGAGAAAGACAACAGAAAGACAACATAAAGACAAGAGAAAGACAAGAGAAAGACAACATAAAGACAAGAGAAAGACAACATAAAGACAACATAAAGACAACATAAAGACAACAGAAAGACAAGAGAAAGACAACATAAAGACAAGAGAAAGACAACATAAAGACAACATAAAGACAACATAAAGACAACATAAAGACAACATAAAGACAACAAAAGACAACATAAAGACAACAGAAAGACAAGAGAAAGACAACATAAAGACAACATAAAGACAACATCAAGACAACATAAAGACAACAAAACATACAACATAAAGACAACAAAAGACAAGAGAAAGACAACATAAAGACAACATCAAGACAACATCAAGACAACATCAAGACAACAAAGACAACATAAAGACAACAGAAAGACAAGAGAAAGACAACATAAAGACAACATAAAGACAACATAAAGACAACATCAAGACAACATCAAGACAACATAAAGACAACATAAAGACAACATAAAGACAAGAGAAAGACAAGAGAAAGACAACATAAAGACAACAGAAAGACAAGAGAAAGACAACATAAAGACAACATAAAGACAACAAAAGACAACATAAAGACAACATAAAGACAACATAAAGACAAGAGAAAGACAACATAAAGACAACAGAAAGACAACATAAAGACAACATAAAGACAACATAAAGACAACATAAAGACAACATAAAGACAACATAAAGACAACATAAAGACAACAGAAAGACAACATCAAGACAACATAAAGACAACATAAAGACAACATAAAGACAACAAAGACAACATCAAGACAACATCAAGACAACATAAAGACAACATAAAGACAACAAAGACAACATAAAGACAACATAAAGACAACAGAAAAGACAACATAAAGACAACATAAAGACAACATAAAGACAACAAAGAAACATAAAGACAACATAAAGACAAAACATAAAGACAACATAAAGACAACATAAAGACAACAAAAGACAACAGAAAGACAACATAAAGACAAGAGAAAGACAACATAAAGACAACAGAAAGACAACAGAAAGACAACAGAAAGACAACATAAAGACAACAAAGACAACATAAAGACAACATAAAGACAACATAAAGACAACATAAAGACAACATAAAGACAAGAGAAAGACAACATAAAGACAACATAAAGACAACATCAAGACAACATAAAGACAACAGAAAGACAACATAAAGACAACATAAAGACAACATAAAGACAACATAAAGACAACATAAAGACAACAAAGACAACATAAAGACAACATAAAGACAACAGAAAGACAACATAAAGACAACATAAAGACAACATAAAGACAACATAAAGACAACATAAAGACAACAGAAAGACAACATAAAGACAACATAAAGACAACATAAAGACAACAGAAAGACAACATAAAGACAACATAAAGACAAGAGAAAGACAACATAAAGACAACATAAAGACAACATAAAGACAACATAAAGACAACAGAAAGACAACATAAAGACAACATAAAGACAACATAAAGACAACATAAAGACAACATAAAGACAACATAAAGACAACATAAAGACAACATAAAGACAACAGAAAGACAAGAGAAAGACAACATAAAGACAACAGAAAGACAAGAGACAACAGAAAGACAACATAAAGACAACATAAAGACAACAGAAAGACAACATAAAGACAACATAAAGACAACATAAAGACAACATAAAGACAACAAAGACAACATAAAGACAACATAAAGACAACAGAAAGACAACATAAAGACAACATAAAGACAACAAAGACAACATAAAGACAACATAAAGACAAGAGAAAGACAACATAAAGACAACATAAAGACAACATAAAGACAACAAAGACAACATAAAGACAACATAAAGACAACAGAAAGACAACATAAAGACAACATAAAGACAACATAAAGACAAGAGAAAGACAACAAAGACAACATAAAGACAACATAAAGACAACATAAAGACAACAGAAAGACAACATCAAGACAACATAAAGACAACATCAAGACAACATAAAGACAAGAGAAAGACAACAAAGAAACATAAAGACAACATAAAGACAACAAAGACAAGAGAAAGACAACAAAAGACAACAAAGACAACATAAAGACAACATAAAGACAACATAAAGACAACATAAAGACAAGAGAAAGACAACAAAGACAACATAAAGACAACATAAAGACATGAGAAAGACAACAAAGACAACAAAGACAACAAAGACAACATAAAGACAACATAAAGACAACAAAGAAACATCAAGACAACATAAAGACAACAAAGACAACATAAAGACAACATAAAGACAACATAAAGACAACAGAAAGACAACAAAAGACAACATAAAGACAACATAAAGACAACAACATAAAGACAACATAAAGACAACATAAAGACAACATAAAGACAACATAAAGACAACAGAAAGACAACATAAAGACAACATAAAGACAACATAAAGACAACATAAAGACAACAAAAGACAACATAAAGACAACGTAAAGACAACATAAAAGACAACATAAAGACAACAAAGACAACATAAAGACAAGAGAAAGACAACATAAAGACAACAGAAAGACAACATAAAGACAACAACAGAAAGACAACAGAAAGACAACATAAAGACAACATAAAGACAACATAAAGACAACAGAAAGAAAAGACAACATAAAGACAAGAAAAGACAACATAAAGACAACATAAAGACAACATAAAGACAACATAAAGACAACATAAAGACAACATAAAGACAACATAAAGACAACATAAAGACAAGAAAGAAAGACAACATAAAGACAACAGAAAGACAACATAAAGACAACATAAAGACAACAGAAAGACAACATAAAGACAACATAAAGAAAGACAACATAAAGACAACATAAAGACAACATAAAGACAAGAGAAAACATAACAACATAAAGACAACAAAGACAACATAAAGACAACATAAAGACAACAGAAAGACAACATAAAGACAACATAAAGACAACAAAAAAGACAACAGAAAGACAACATAAAGACAACAGAAAGACAACAGAAAAGACAACATAAAGACAACATAAAACAACAGAAAGACAACATAAAGACAACATAAAGACAACATAAAGACAAGAGAAAGACAAGAGAAAGACAACATCAAGACAACAGAAAGACAACATAAAGACAACATAAAGACAAGAGAAAGACAACATAAAGACAACATAAAGACAAGAGAAAGACAAGAGAAAGACAACATCAAGACAACAGAAAGACAACATAAAGACAACAAAGACAACATAAAGACAACATAAAGCCAAGAGAAAGACAACATAAAGACAACATCAAGACAACATAAAGACAACATAAAGACAACATAAAGACAACATAAAGACAACATAAAGACAACATAAAGACAACATAAAGACAACATAAAGACAAGAGAAAGACAACAGAAAGACAACATAAAGACAAGATAAAGACAACATAAAGACAACATAAAGACAAGAGAAAGACAACATAAAGACAACATAAAGACAACAGAAAGACAACATAAAGACAAGAGAAAGACAACATAAAAGACAAGAGAAAGACAACATAAAGACAACATAAAGACAACATAAAGACAAGAGAAAGACAAGACAACATAAAGACAACATAAAGACAACAGAAAGACAACATAAAGACAAGAGAAAGACAAGACAACAGAAAGACAACATAAAGACAACAGAAAGACAAGAGAAAGACAACATAAAGACAAGAGAAAGACAACATAAAGACAAGAGAAAGACAACATAAAGACAAGAGAAAGACAACATAAAGACAAGACAACAAAAGACAACATAAAGACAACATAAAGACAAGAAAAGACAACATAAAGACAACATAAAGACAAGAAAGATAAAGACAACATAAAGACAACATAAAGACAACATAAAGACAACATAAAGACAACATAAAGACAAGAGAAAAGACAACATAAAGACAACATAAAGACAACATAAAGACAACATAAAGGACAAAGACAACATAAAGACAACATAAAGACAACATAAAGACAACATAAAGACAACAGAAAGACAACAACATAAAGACAAGAAAGACAACAGAAAGACAACATAAGACAACATAAAGACAACATAAAGACAACATAAAGACAACAGAAAGACAACATAAAGACAACATAAAGACAACATAAAGACAACATAAAGACAACAACATAAAGACAGAGAAAGACAACATAAAGACAAAGAAAGACAACATAAAGACAACATAAAGACAACATAAAGACAACATAAAGACAAGACAAAGACAACATAAAGACAACATAAAGACAACAGAAAGACAACATAAAGACAACATAAAGACAACATAAAGACAACATAAAGACAACATAAAGACAACATAAAGACAACAACATAAAGACAACAAAAGACAACATAAAGACAACATAAAGACAACAAAAGACAACATAAAGACAACAACATAAAGACAAGAAAGACAACATAAAGACAACAAAAGACAACATAAAGACAACATAAAGACAACATAAAGACAACATAAAGACAACATAAAGACAACAGAAAGACAAGAGACAAGACAACATAAAAAGAAAGACAACAGAAAGACAACATAAAGACAAGAGAAAGACAACATAAAGACAACAAAAGACAACATAAAGACAAGACAACAAAGACAACATAAAGACAACATAAAGACAACATAAAGACAACATAAAGACAACAGAAAGACAAGAGAAAGACAACATAAAGACAACATAAAGACAACAGAAAGACAACATAAAGACAACATAAAGACAACAGAAAGACAACATAAAGACAACATAAAGACAACATAAAGACAACATAAAGACAACATAAAGACAACATAAAGACAACATAAAGACAACATAAAGACAAGACAACATAAAAGACAACATAAAGACAACATAAAGACAACATAAAGAGACAACATAAAGACAACATAAAGACAACATAAAAGACAACAGAAAGACAACATAAAGACAACAAAAGACAACATAAAGACAACATAAAAGACAACATAAAGACAACAGAAAAGACAACATAAAGACAACATAAAGACAACATAAAGACAACATAAAGACAAGATCAAGACAACATAAAGACAACATAAAGACAACATAAAGACAACATAAAGACAACATAAAGACAACATAAAGACAACATAAAGACAAGAGAAAGACAACATAAAGACAACATAAAGACAACATAAAGACAACATAAAGACAAGAGAAAGACAACATAAAGACAACATAAAGACAAGAGAAAGACAACATAAAGACAACAAAAGACAACATAAAGACAACATAAAGACAACATAAAGACAACATAAAGACAAGAGAAAGACAACATAAAGACAACATAAAGACAACATAAAGACAACATAAAGACAACATAAAGACAACATAAAGACAACATAAAGACAACAGAAAGACAACATAAAGACAACATAAAGACAACATAAAGACAACATAAAGACAACATAAAGACAACATAAAGACAAGAGAAAGACAACATAAAGACAACATAAAGACAACATAAAGACAACAGAAAGACAACATAAAGACAACATAAAGACAACATAAAGACAACATAAAGACAAGAGAAAGACAACATAAAGACAACATAAAGACAAGAGAAAGACAACATAAAGACAACATAAAGACAACAGAAAGACAACATAAAGACAACATAAAGACAAGAGAAAGACAACATAAAGACAACATCAAGACAACATAAAGACAACATAAAGACAACATAAAGACAACATAAAGACAACATAAAGACAACATAAAGACAACATAAAGACAACAGAAAGACAAGAGAAAGACAACATAAAGACAAGAGAAAGACAACATAAAGACAACATAAAGACAACAGAAAGACAACATAAAGACAACAGAAAGACAACATAAAGACAAGAGAAAGACAACATAAAGACAACATAAAGACAAGAGAAAGACAACATAAAGACAACATAAAGACAAGAGAAAGACAACATAAAGACAACATAAAGACAACATAAAGACAAGAGAAAGACAACATAAAGACAACATAAAGACAACATAAAGACAACATAAAGACAAGAGAAAGACAACATAAAGACAACATAAAGACAACATAAAGACAACATAAAGACAACATAAAGACAACATAAAGACAACATAAAGACAAGAGAAAGACAACATAAAGACAACATAAAGACAACATAAAGACAACATAAAGACAACATAAAGACAACATAAAGACAACATAAAGACAACATAAAGACAACATAAAGACAACATAAAGACAACATAAAGACAACATAAAGACAAGAGAAAGACAACATAAAGACAACATAAAGACAACATAAAGACAAGAGAAAGACAACATAAAGACAACATAAAGACAACATAAAGCCAACGTAAAGACAAGAGAAAGACAACGTAAAGACAAGAGAAAGACAACATAAAGACAAGAGAAAGACAACATAAAGACAAGAGAAAGACAACAGAAATACAAGAGAAAGACAACAGAAATACAACAGAAAGACAACATAAAGCCAAGAGAAAGCCAAGTGTGTCAATGCCAAAGGATCAGAAACCTCATCTTGATGATTAATACTTTATTTGAACCCTGAATCCATCCCTCCACCCCTCTTCCTCCCCCCCCCCTCCACCCCTCTTCTTTTCCTCCCCCTCCCTCCACCCCTCTTCCTTTCCCCCCTCCCTCCCCTCCCTCCCTCCCTCCCACCCCTCTTCCTTTCCCTCCCCCTTCTCCCTCCACCCCCTCTTCCTTCCTCCCCCTCCCTCCACCCCTCTTCCTGTCCCCCTCCCTCCCTCCACCCCTCTTCCACCCCTTTCCCCCCTCCCTCCACCCCTCTTCCTGTCCTCCCCCTCCCTCCACCACTCTTCCTGTCCTCCCCCTCCCTCCACCCCTCTTCCTTTCCTCCCCTCCCTCCACCCCTCTTCCTGTCCTCCCCCTCCCTCCACCCCTCTTCCTGCCCTCCCCTCCCTCCACCCCTCTTCCTGTCCTCCCCCTCCCTCCACCCCTCTTCTTCCTCCCCCTCCCTCCATCCCTCTTCCTTTCCTCCCCTCCCTCCACCCTCTTCCTTTCCTCCCATCCCTCCCCCCTCTTCCTTTCCTCCCCTCCCTCCACCCCTCTTCCTTTCCTCCCCTCCCTCCACCCCTCTTCCTTTCCTCCCCCTCCCTGTCCTCCTCCCTCCACCCCTCTTCCTGTCCTCCCCCCTCCCTCCACCCCTCTTCCTTTCCTCCCCCTCCCTCCACCCCTCTTCCTTTCCTCCCCCTCCCTCCACCCCTTCTTCCTTTCCTCCCCCTCCCTCCACCCCTCTTCCTTTCCTCCCCTCCCTCCACCCCTCTTCCTTTCCTCCCCCTCCCTCCACCCCTCTTCCTGTCCTCCCCTCCCTCCACCCCTCTTCCTTTCCTTCCCCTCCCTCCACCCCTCTTCCTGTCCTCCCCTTCCCTCCACCCCTCTTCCTGTCCTCCCCCTCCCTCCACCCCTCTTCTTTCCTCCCCCTCCCTCCACCCCTATTCCTTTCCTCCCCCTCCCTCCACCCCTCTTCCTGTCCTCCCCCTCCCTCCACCCCTCTTCCCCCTTTCCTGCCCCTCCCTCCACCCCTCTTCCTGTCCTCCCCCTCCCTCCACCCCTCTTCTTTCCTCCCCCTCCCTCCACCCCTCTTCCTGTCCTCCCCCTCCCTCCACCCCTCTTCCTTTCCTCCCCCTCCCTCCACCCCTCTTCCTTTCCTCCCCCTCCCTCCACCCCTCTTCCTGTCCTCCCCTCCCTCCACCCATCTTCCTGTCCTCCCCTCCCTCCACCCATCTTCCTTTCCTCCCCTCCCTCCACCCCTCTTCCTTTCCTCCCCCCTCCCTCCACCCCTCTTCCTTTCCTCCCCCTCCCTCCCCCCTCCCTTTCCTCCCTCCCTCCCCCTCCCTCCCTCCCCCCTCCCTCTTCCTTTCCTCCCCCTCCCTCCACCCCTCTTCCTTTCCTCCCCCACCCCTCCCTCCACCCCTCTTCCTTTCCTCCCCCTCCCTCCCTCCCTCCCTCCCTCCCTCCCTCCCTCCCTCCCTCCCTCCCTCCCTCCCTCCCTCCCTCCCTCCCACCCCTCTTCCTGTCCTCCCCCTCCCTCCACCCCTCTTCCTGTCCTCCCCCTCCCTCCACCCCTCTTCCTTGCGTCCCCCTTCCCTCCCTGCTCTACTTAAAGTCCCCTTGACTCTGGTTCCAACCCCTAAATACTGATTGTGATTTGGAGAGCAGAGCATATGGAACAGGATGATAACTCTGAGATGGATTAGATGGTCCAGATTTTCATTTTGAATGAAAGAAAATGATAAGAAATATCTAAAATAAATCCTAAATTGATTAGTTCTGAAGGAGAAACTATGATAAAGTGTTCCAATCTAAAGTAGTCTGGAAGGTCCGTCCCTTAAATCCCTCCCCCTGACAAATGAACGAAACGAGCTTAGCTCGGCCCTAAATCAAGCACCCGCCCTGTCTTGTCTGTCAGATATTATTATCGTTTTCCTCCTTCTACTTTCCCGACCTGTGTGTGTGAGAGAGCTGTCACTTCACTACCTTTGCTTTTTCAGTAGCCTTTAAAGGAATTAAATTCACACTCAGTTACATTACGATGACTGGACAGTGGGGTGTATTATATTGTATGAGCTCTGGCCAGAATGACTCATAGGAGCCGATCTCCTGAGGCAGCTCGGCGTACAGGTACACTCCATTGACTCTAGTCTTATCCCCAATCTATCTCCTTACAGTTTTTTTTCGATTGCTGAACGACAGTGGGCACAACTGGAGTCACATGTGCAAAACTCTTAACTACAGTCTGCACTACCAACAGTCACCTGAGCTAAACAGTTCACATCACCTGCAAAACTCATTCCAAACAACACAACTCTTAACACATGGCTCAAAACACGCTCAGTGCAGCCAAACACTATGCACAACCCTCACTGAGATAACACACACTGTCACTCAGAACACACTGAGAGTAAAAACACCAGCATCAAACACCAATACAGAAAATACTAACTTTTCATCTTTACAGTTTGAACAATCTCAGTGACTTCATACAAAGTAATATTTTCTTCAAAGAAAAGAGTGACATTCTTTCACATGATTTATTATTATTATTTTAGAACATAACAATTCTTTAAGGTAAATTAAAATTAGCAGTTTGCTTCAATAGTCTGTCGTAATTTACAGAATTACAGTAATGAGAGAAAAAAAGGTAGAAACTAAAAGTACATACTGTAATTCCAACAAATAATTGAGGGGCTATAATCCTGCCTCTCTCTAGCATCAGGCCACAGGTTTTCTTCAACATCACATCTAATGTTTTCTCTTGCCATGCACCTGGGGAAGAACCTTCTGGAGTGCCTTATCCATCCCTGGCAGTCCTCTGGACTCGTGTCCTCACATCCGGCACGCATGGCTTCCAAAAGAGACATTTGGTCATGTGGGTGGAGACCAAACACTTTCCACCTCCAGGCAGAGAAAAACTCCTCTATTGGGTTGAGGAAGGGTGAATATGCAGTCAGAAAAACTCCTCTATTGGGTTGAGGAAGGGTGAATATGCAGGCAGAAAAACTCCTCTATTGGGTTGAGGAAGGGTGAATATGCAGTCAGAAAAACTCCTCTATTGGGTTGAGGAAGGGTGAATATGCAGTCAGAAAAACTCCTCTATTGGGTTGAGGAAGGGTGAATATGCAGGCAGAAAAACTCCTCTATTAGGTTGAGGAAGGGTGAATATGCAGTCAGAAAAACTCCTCTATTGGGTTGAGGAAGGGTGAATATGCAGGCAGAAAAACTCCTCTATTGGGTTGAGGAAGGGTGAATATGCAGGCAGAAAAACTCCTCTATTGGGTTGAGGAAGGGTGAATATGCAGTCAGAAAAACTCCTCTATTGGGTTGAGGAAGGGTGAATATGCAGGCAGAAAAACTCCTCTATTGGGTTGAGGAAGGGTGAATATGCAGGCAGAAAAACTCCTCTATTGGGTTGAGGAAGGGTGAATATGCAGTCAGAAAAACTCCTCTATTGGGTTGAGGAAGGGTGAATATGCAGTCAGAAAAACCATACATCTTGAGGAAGGGTGACAGCTGCAGAGTGGTGAAAAGCAACGTTATTGCAAACTATGACAAAAACTTGGGGGTTTCTTACTGGCTCCCCCTGTTCTGTTGGCACTAGCTGAGCATAGAGCTGTTCTAAGGAAAGCGATAAGCCTTTCTGTGTTGTATGGGCCAATGAGTGGTGTGTTGAGAAGCAAACCATCATTGGCCATTGCAGCACACATGGTGATATTCCCCCCCCCCCTTTGACCTGGAACCTCCACAGTGGCCCTTTGACCTATAACATTCCTTCCTCTGCGCCGTGTTT